>NC_038255.2:35444650-35548337 GCF_000004515.6 Glycine max | reverse complement strand
TAAGTTGAAAGTTCCAAGGATACGGATTTTCAATAGAATCATAAAGATATGGATGGATCAACTTATCATTCCTAGTCTAAAATTTAAAAGTCAGCATTGAAATTTAGATATAATTATGAGAAGTAATGAAACACTGTATATTTTTTAATTTAAAAGTTAAAAGTCAGAAATTTAAAAGTTAAAAGTCAGCATTGAAATTTAAATACAATTATGAGAAGTAATGAATCAATGTATCATTTTTAATTTATTTTCCATTAAATATATTTTTAAAGTAACTTATTCTAAAAAACAAATATAGTTTAGAATAATTATAACATAAATACTCCATTCAACAAGAATAATTAATTTTAGAATACTATTATAAATTTATTTATCAATAAGGATTATAACTTTATTCTTAATATAAGTAGGTATTTTCATTCTTAAATGCTATTATTATTATTGTTGTTTGGACAAAAAATATATAATAAAGACATAAATGTGAATGTTAATTTTTGGGCTAAATTTTAATTTTGGTTCTTTACAATTTCAAATTTACAATTTTGATATTTTTAAAATAAGTAATTTTTATTTTTCCTTAAATTGATCAAACGTTGACTCTGATGTGACATATTGACTATCTTGATTGATGTTGAACTCATGACCTTTTATTTAAAGACAAAGCAAAAATAGTTTAAATATATTATTCAAAAAAATTAATTACTCTTTACTAATGATGCATGTAAAATAGTGTTTACAAATTTAACTAAACAAAGAAAGTATGTTAAAGTTTCAAGTGAAATTTACTCTCTCTCTCTCTCTCTCTCTCTCTCTCTCTCTCTTTATATATATATATAGTTTTACACTATCATTCAATTACTACATACATGCTATAGTTTTATTTATTGGGACGACTAGACCGATTCGATCGAGTATCGATGGTCTAGTTAGATCAAGTTTTTTGTTGGATCAGTCATGTCATTGACTTGGATTGACCCACTCGATTCTTTGGTTAGGGTTGAACTAGTTGACCAGTATTTTTTTTTCAAAATATAAAATTAATGAAAATACAAAAAATATAGTACACTTACAAATTTAACCAAGGACTTGAAAATTGTTTAGATGATCAACTTATTACCAAACTATTAAGATTAATTATTCCTTTAGGTTTTAAAAGTCTCATTTTTAGTCCATAGTATTTTCGAATAACTTCAAATTAGAGTTTTTGTTGTCAATTGCTAAACATGATGTGAAATAGAAACATGTATTTTTAAAAGGATCATTTTCACCTTTAATGTTTTTTAGATAGGTTTAATTTGGTCCTTCATGTGTGTAATTTTGTTCACAATGAGGAACCAAATTGAATCTTTCTAAAATAACATTAACGATGAAAATTATCATTTTAAAAAACATGTGTATCTATTTGCATTACATCACGTTTAATAGTTAACGACAAAGACTAATTTGAAGCTATTCAAAAACATTAGAGACTAAAATGAAACTTCTAAAACATAAATGATGGAATTGAACAAAAACTAAAACAAGAAGGACCAGATATGTATTTTAGCCCTAATAATGAATATTATTGTGTAAATTAGGAGAGAGAATCATTAGATGAGATGTGTGATCCATCAAAATTAGTTATTTTCAATAAATTTCAAACAATCATAGAGAGAATATTAAAAAATTAAAGTGATAGAGAGAGTATCACTAGTATTTTTCTTATTGTGTAATGTTGAAACTTAGACTTAAGTATATATTATGAAACATTTATTTACGTTTTTTGTGTGATACTTTGAATTAATGATAAAAACCAAGAAGATTATATTTTATATTTAGCTTTGTATTGCTATAAAATAATGATATTATATTTTACAATATATAAATAGACAGATGATATTATATTTGGTTCTTTTCTCTTTGCCTTTGATATTATATTTGGTTCTTTTCTCTTTGCCTTTGTTTTATCTTTCCATTTTCAAAATACCTAAAAAAGTAGGGAGGAGGATTGTATAGTATTCCTAGATATTTCTTGTGGGAATGTGAGGAGGGAAACATTTATCTTTCCATTTTCTCTTTGCCTTTGTTATATTTCTTGTTTTATCTTTCCACTTAAATATCTTCTTGGTCCCTTAAATTTGATCTTTTATTATTTTTTATTCCCTGGATTTAAATTTCCTTTTCTTAGTCTCTTAATTTAAAAAAAAAAAAATTAGACCCTTCTACAATTAAAACTGGCTTTTAATTATGCATTCAAACCATTAAAAATCAATCAGATCACAAAGAGAGACATTTGGTCTCCTTATTTTAAAAAATCCTCATTTTTTGTCAGATCCTCAATTTTGCCCACATTTATTTCTTATACTTTACATAATTATATTATTTTTATGACATCTTAAATGAATATATTCAATCTAGAGTTCAATTAAACAAAAAAAAAAAACATAAGCCTAAAAATGGAGGAAACAACTTTACATATTAAGCAAAATAGGCAGATTAAGATTGTATTTAAGCTTAAAATATGAATATATGTTCCATTAAAAAATAGACATGCAATTTCATCAAAATTATATATTTTTTTACATATAAAATATTTTCTCAATTAAAATATACATATAAATACAAAATATTACATGCAAAAAGATGTTTAATTTAATGGAGGAAATTAAAATTTTATTAACTTTGGATAAGTTAAAATTAATAATTGAAAGCAATAAAATTAAGTTATTATCAAAAGAATTAAAAACTTTTTTTTTTTATCATATTAATATTTTTTGGCTCCTTTAATTATGGGGCTCGGTTCGATCGCCTCTCAGAATAACCCTCAGGAGGACCGGGCCTGATTTTAGTGTTTGTAAATTTTGTGTCTATCACCACTTAAACCAATAAAAGATAACTTAGAACAAAAAAAGTAATATTTAAAATACTTTAAACTATTATCATCAAGTCTGAAATTTTGAAAGAAATCTAATTAAGTGCATGTTTATTTATCAGTTTAAATTATTGTTACACAAAATTTGAGACAAATTCAACATATCAACACAAAAAAGGTTTTCAATCTGCTGAAAAACTTATATTCAACCCCATCAACGTTAACCCAAACATGCTTTAAATCGATCTTTCATTTACTTAAGGAGCATCAAATTTTTAAATAATATTACAGGAACAAGAATTCGGTAGAAACTAAAGCCAAGTGGAAGAGGTAATACGGAAACTTTTGTTTTTCATCACGTGGAGCATCTAACTCCTTAGTCTACTCTTTCATCAAGCTGGGATATATTAGTTGTTGAAGAATGGTCCATCATCAAATAAAGACTTAATTATACGGTACAGAAAGTAAACAAAAATTCAACGCCTCATCCTTATAAATAGCAAGCTTCACATGAATAACAATTACAATCCTCACAAGCGACTACATATACAGCAGAATTAAGAGTAGCACTAAGGAAAAAAAAGAATGAAAGTTATCTACTTCCTTGTTGCCATCTTGGCTTTGGCATCCTCCATTGTCTCTGCCTATGACCCTAGTCCGCTGCAAGATTTTTGTGTGGCAACCAATGAAACCAACGGTGGTATGTACAAACATTCCTCAGAATTCTTGCTATCCAAATTTTAAGCAGGTTAAATAGGCTTAAATAATTTTTTTTTGAAAATATACTTTTTGTCCTCATAAAATTGAAAATATTCATATTTTATTTTTGAAAAATTTTTAACATATTTTTCGTGCTCGTAAAATTAAAATGCATCATTTTTTACTCAAAGCATCCAAATTTATGTGTATAACTTTTTTACCGGTTATATGCATAACTTATTTAAAAAATGTTACATTTGCATTGGTTATATATATATATATATATATATATAACTGGTATAAAAAATATTATATTTACATTAGTTATATATATAAGAAGTAAAAATCATAATTGTAGGTTCGAATTTATCCAACTTACCTCTTATCTATTTAACACATTTTAATTTTAGGAAGACGAAAAATATACTGTAATTTTTGTAAGGATAAAATTCAAATATTTTTAATTTTATGAGGACGAAAAATATATTTTACCAAAAAATAAATACAAGTTTAGGGATCCAATTAAAAAAAGTTCAAGGACTTGTTTAAAAATGAAAAATAGTTTATGACCTAATTAAAATTGTCAAGTCCCTGCAGGTTGATAATACTAAATTTAGAACTCCCAAAGTTGCAAATGTGAGAATATTAGCCTACAAAAGTGAAAATATTGGCTTAAAGAGAGTTAACATTTTTTAATTAGATCCATGAACTATGAATTTTTTTTCAATAAGTTCTTGAACTTCTTGTATTTATTTTTTAATTAGGTCCCTGAGACCTAATTAAAAAAATATAGGTTTAGAGACCCGTCGTCTGAAAGAAAAATAGTTTTAGGACCTAATTAAAAATTATCAAATAATTCCAGGATAAGAAAATTAATTTAACCAATAGTTTTAATAAATATTAATTCAAAATGAACAAAAATATTATAAGGACTAAAATGAAAAAAAAAATACATTAGAAAGATGACAAAATGGAATGCCTCACCCATTGAGTTAAGTGTGAAAAATGGGTTGGGTAGGATCATTTCAAATTGGACATGAACTTTATTTTTGTAGTCCATTTAAGTCCAGTGATGCATTGGATCCATATTGATCCACTATGCTTTTTTAATATATATTTATATAAATTCAAAGAAAAATTAAAAAATATCAAACCAAAATAGACTTAATTGAATTTATTTTTTGAGTCTAATTTAAAGAAAAATTAAAAATATCAAACCAAAATAGCCCATTGAGTTAACCCAAATTGACTAAATTATATTTGAGTCAACATTTTTTTGAGTCTGGTTAGATTAAAATGCTCATTTTATTATTTTTAGTTTATTATTCATTTGATTGAATATCGTAGGTAAATTATTGTACACCTACTTATATATGTGTATTTGATTCTCACTGATAAAATATAAAATAAAAACTCTTGTTAATTTGTACTTTGTAGTATATGTGAATGGAAAATTCTGCAAACATCCCAACCTCACGATTCCTGAAGATTTCTTCAGACATGTGGAACCCGGGAGCACTGCCAACCAATTGGGCTTAGGACTGAGTCCTGTGAATGTTGCACAATTACCTGGACTAAACACGCTTGGCGTGTCTATGTCTCGCATAGATTATGCACCAAAGGGTTTAAACCCTCCACACACTCACCCTCGAGGCACTGAGATGCTTATGGTCATGGAAGGCACTCTTTTTGTTGGATTTGTCTCCTCCAACCAAGACAATAATCGTCTCTTTTCCAAAGTGCTCAACAAGGGTGATGTGTTTGTGTTCCCAATTGGGCTCATTCATTTCCAATACAATGTGGGGAAAGGCAATGCTGTTGCCATCACTGCTTTTAGCAGTCAAAATGCAGGAGTTATCGGTATTTCAAGTGCTGTGTTTCTGTCTACTCCACCTATTCCTTCTGAGATTCTCGCCAAAGGTTTCCAAGTGGGACAGAATGTAATTGATGAGTTTCGTTGATACCAGAACAACTAATCGATAATATGGACAATCACTTCACACTAGCTACTTAATAAGTCAAGACTTCGGTGTTTCAAGCAACCTATGCAAGTTTTTTTTTTTAATATATATATATATATATCAGCGAGCACCCTATGCATTGACCTACAAATGATTGCAATTATACTAAATAAAATGTTTGTGGGTTGTATATATGTACTTTTATCAGTTGTTTTGTTTGGATTTTGATTTGGTTTAATACATTGTTTTTCTGTTTAATGAATGCGCCATATTTTTACCTTTCCCTCGCTCGGAACAATGATTCTACACAAAAACTGACTCAAACCGGCACATCTGACCAATTAGACCAGAATCGGTGATATAATCGGTTCAAGCAATGATTTTATTTTCCATAGTACATTTATCCTCCTCTATTTATCAAAAGAATTTAACTCATTTCGTTAAATAATATTATGGATTATTATAAATTTTCTCTTATCTAAATTCATTTTTTTTTAAAATAGACTAGTCACGTCACAACTTTAGAGACATTAACTATACGTGTGATTTAAAATTTAACAGTATATGATGAGAAAAACCACGATCACTTAAGGATCTACTTTAGATTTTACTAAATAAATAGCAATAATAATTAAACTCAAATTTAATGATACTTATAAAAAGAGTTTAATTTTAATATATATTATAAATCAATTAGAAATTGTCTTAAACTTAAATTTTAAAGTAAATACTTTAAAAATTAATAAATTTATTATATATGAAAATACATGATTGAATAAAAATATAAAAATTCTTTATATATAATGTTAACGCATTCTAACAACTAGAACATTATACAACAAGGTTTTGTTATATAGGCAAATGTCATATGACAACGTGTCCACATCAAATACATTCCTTTTCAATTTAAATGTTGCTGAATTTTTATTATGTTTTTAATTTATAAAAATATATAATTATATAGTAATTAATGTGATTGCAATATATATGTATTCCAATAAAATCGATCCATTAAATCATTAAAGATTATATACTTTTTATTTTATACAACACAACAATTAATTTATTATTTGTTATGATATAATTTTTATAATTACGATAATTAATTACCAAGTGTTAAAAACAATTATTTAATTGGTTGTAATGTATCTTAAATTTATGTAACGTTTGTTTTTAAATTTGAAATTATACAATTAGTTATAAGATCAAAATAATAAAAAATAAACCTAATCAGTATAGCTCAGTTGGTCATATACTCTAAGTTTGTAAGAAAGATATAGGTTTGATTCTCACACTTGAAAAGAAATAAACTTTTTTAAATATAACTAAATTTCAAATAGAAAAACTTCTAATTATAGTCTTTATAATAAATACTAAAAACATGTGCATATTACATATAACATCATAATCGGATTAATCGATTTTATTATTATTTTTGTTTATATATATATATATATATATATATATATATATATATTATATTGATATTTGTTTTTTTAAGAAATATTTATTGTACAGCACACGACGTTAGCTTTTCAAAACTGTGCAATGTCGTCGTCATGTGTGCTGGAAGTGTTCTATCGTGATTTATTTCCAACGCATGGTTCTTTTGAAAAAAGCTTCAGTGCGCATTCTTTTGTTAAAAAAAAAAAAAACAACAGTTTTCTTTCTGTTACAAATATTAAGAAAGCGGGGAAGGATATATGGCTGGGGGAAAGAAAACATAGGTGAAAGATAAGACAGAGGTTTGGGTGGGTGTCTTTTGAAAAAAGTTGTCTCAGTTTTATAAGTAACAAAAGGTGAAGTTTGTTTCCAGTCAATACATGATTAATTTGTGTTTTCCAATAACTCTTTTTTTTAATCTAAAGTGAAACATACGTTATTTTAGAGAAAAATTATTCCATCTAATTGTTTTTTGACTTTTTTAATTTATTATTCAATCGATTTAATTTAAATTTTTAATTTGATATAATCCAATCCAATTTAAAATATTTGAATTGAATTGGTTTTATAAAATAAATATAATAAAAATAATTTAAAATAAAAAATATTTTATTTATATGTTATTATATAACTAATAATAGAATATTTATTTATTTTAACTCAAATAATTTATAAAAAAATATTTTTAATTAAATATATTTCTCATAAATAAATATAAATTATATGATAATTTTATAAATATATAAGAAATAAAAATGAAAATGAGTGATGTTATAAATTTATGAATAAAAATATAAATACATATGTATATGTTTAGTTTGTAAAATCAAATGTGAAATTTGATATGATGCAATAGAAAATTTTGATTTTCCAATGTTTTTATCCTTCAGTTGATTTGATTTTCAATTGTTGGATATTAGTACGAGAAGTTTTAATCAATCAAAAGGACCATAAGAAAATTCTCATCCTTTATCATTTTGTTTACCTAGAAAAAGATGGGGATAATACTCTCTCATCTTGTTTTTTAGCTCCTAAGTGGTGTTTCTTGTCATATTGATCCATATCATATTGATTTCATGTGTGGGATCATGAGTGTAATTTCACAACTTAGACATGAAAAACATTTAAGCCATTCAATCAAATTTTTACTGTACCAGTTTCTTTAATTTGTTCAAGTTCATGAAACATCCAAATTGCTAGTTTTATTATTATTATTATTATTATTATTATTATTATTATTAAATTGACTCTCAAATGATCCAATTTTTCATCTTTGTCATCGAATTGATGCACTCATTTCCATTTTAGCCAATGGTCGTATCCCCCCAATCACACCCTTCATGTAGGGGTGAACAATGGACGAGTCTGGACAAGAAACTCCGATCCGATGTAAATTGAACATGAAAAAATCAGGCCCACCACCAACGCTTCATGAAAAACTCCATAAGCATGCACCTTATACATCAATGGAGTTAGAGATGAAGTGTCGAGGTGCGACGGCAAAGGGAAGGTGAAAATGTGGTGCTTAGATGAATGAGAGATTGAGAGATAATGGAGCTTTAAGAATGTTCGCAGAAAAGAAAATGATGGGCACCACCAATGCTTAAGATAGAGTTGGAGAAGCTAAAAAACCATGGTAAAATTTTAAAGGGAAGAAAAACTACATCGACCTGGTTTCTTTACCGTCCTTTTTTATGTTGTCTCTCTGTTGTCCCATTAAAATAACAATGCATAACAGTTGTGTTAATAATATTTAATAGTGATATTTAATTTTAAAAATCACAAAAATTGTATAATTTTAAAGGACAACACAGAAAATGACAGTAGAGAAAACAAATTCATTAATATGGGAGGTGTCACAGTCATCTGTTACTTAGTAGTGACTAATTGTGATTAGTTGTTTTATTAAATCAATACTTATTTAATTTTAAAACAAATTACATTAACATTAGCATTCACTAAGGTAGCAACAGAAATTTCCAGCAACAAATTAACATAATTAAAAGATTGAAGGTACCAACAGTACTAAGGTTACAAAGCAGCAGATAACAAGCGTATCTCCAAGTTACAGAAAGAGAAACAAAAATGAATCTGTAAATACAACCTCAGTTTTTATCTAAGATCCCCTCCTCAGGACAACCCAACAAAAGAGTAATTTGTTTGAAAATAAACCCTTCCCGTATCCATTGATACAAAAATCAAATCAGATTTCGCTTTAACCATATGTTATGTTAATGTGTGAAATGTAAAATTTACATATACTGATCTAAACATGCAAATCAATTTAAATGGCATATTCAGATCAAACAACGAAAATTAAAATATTACGAGCGTACCTCCAGCCATTGCAAATTGAACGCGAAGCGGCGCACACACGAACCTGAAAGATAGTTTTGTTCTTTCAGACCCTTACTCACTCTGAATATATGGTGTATTTTTTTTCTGAATAGAGAAGTGGGTTTGGTGATACAAAACTGAGAGCATCCCATCCTATGTATAGAGTCTGTCCATTACAGAGCTCAACTTGTTATCAGAACGTGAGATAGGAAGTTATCAGTACGTGAGATAAAGGATGGGTACGTGATTTGTTATTGAAGGTGGTTGCAAATATATTTGCAAAGATTTGGGTTGAATGTGGATGGAAAATGGACCAGATTTAGAAATAACTAAATTTTCCAAAATAATAAAATATAAAAAGAACGTGCAACGTGAACGTAACGTGCGTTTCCAACATTCTCCCACTTGGTCCATTTAACCCAACATCAACCATAACAAGAAACATAATATATGAGTCATGGCGATAAGTCCTCTGATGATGAGTAGTATCTTTCATGTACCACAATATATAAAGTCTCTCAACACTAGCTCTCAACTTAATGAATAAACCATATGTTTATTCTATATCTAAACCGAATGATTTTTCTCAAAATAAATAAATATGTGCACAAAACCATATGAGAAAATATCTAACTGAATAAGAGTTTCATTGAAAATAATAAATGTACGTACAATGAAATCACATCATGGAACCAAGTCCCATTCGTACTACATGATCCTTAAAATTCTTTGGTGGCATGCCTTTAGTTAAAGGATCAGCAATCATCAACTCAGTGTTGACATGTTCAATGACCACTTTCTTTTCTTTAACACGTTCTCTTATGGTTAAGTATTTGATGTCGATGTGCTTACTTCGACTTCCACTTTTGTTGTTTTTAGCCATAAATACCGCAGCAAAGTTGTCACAATACAACTTTAATGGCCTAGAAATAGAGTCCACAACTCTAAGGCCAGATATGAAACTCTTCAACCATACACCATGAGAGGTAGCCTCAAAACAAGAAACGAACTCAGCCTCCATAGTGGAAGTAGCAGTTAAGGTTTGCTTGGCACTTCTCCAAGATACAGCTCCACCGGCTAACATAAAAATATAACCAGATGTTGATCTTCGTGAATCAACGCAACCAGCAAAGTCTGAGTCAGAGTAGCCAATCACTTCCAGACAATCAGTTTGTCTGTACGTGAGCATGTAATCCCTTGTTCCTTGAAGATATCTCATCATTTTTTTGCAGCTTTCCAGTAGTCAATACCTGGATTACTTTGATATCTTCCCAAGACTCCAACAGCGAATGCAATATCAGGTCTAGTGCAAACCTAAGCATACATAAGGCTTCCAACTGCTGACGCATATAGAATATTTTTCATGTGTTCTCGCTCAAAATCATTTTTGGGGCATTCTCAAAGCAAGTTTGTCACCATTCACAATGGGAGCTACACTTGGTGAACAATCTTTCATATTAAATCTCTCTAAAACTTTGTTGATATAGGTTTCTTGAGACAAGCCTAAAATGCCTCGAGATCTTTCTCTATAGATCTTTATGCCTATGACATAAGATGTCTCTCCCATATCCTTCATATCAAAGTTCTTTGAGAGAAATTGTTTCACCTCATATAGCATACCCTTATCATTAGTCGCAAGCAGAATATCATCTACATATAATACAACGAAACAAATCTTACTCTCACTGACCTTCTGGTATATACAGTGATCCATGACATTCTCTTCAAAGCTAAATGAAGAAATGACCTCATGAAACTTTAAATACCATTGGCGGGAGGCTTGTTTCAATCCATAGATGGACTTATTAAGCTTGCAGACTAAGTGCTCACCAACACTAGATAAGAATCCCTCAGGTTGTTTCATGTAAACCTCTTCTTCTAGATCACCATTCAGGAACGCCGTTTTCACATCCATTTGATGCAGCTCAAGATCAAAATGAGCTACTAATGCCAAAATTACTCGAAGAGAGTCTTTCTTAGATATAGGGGAAAAGGTCTCTCTGTAATTGATTCCTTCTCTTTGAGTGAATCCTTTAGCAACAAGTCTTGTCTTATGTCTCTCAATGTTGCCTTCTGAGTCTTTCTTTGTTTTGAAGACACATCTACATCCGATGGCTTTTACACCAACAGGCAACTCAATAAGATCCCAAACTTGGTTAGATGTCATAGAATCCATCTCATCCCTCATAGCATTATACCACAAATTTGATTCCTTAGAACTCATGGCTTGTGAAAACGTCTCAGGATCATTTTCGGCTCCAATGTTGTAGTTTGATTCTTGTAGGTACACTATATAATCACTAGGAATTGCTGTCTTTTTTACTCTAGTAGATTTTCTTATTGTTGTTTGGTCATCTTGCTGAGGAACTTGTTCAACTGGTTCTTCACCAGTTTGTTCAATATCATCATGTTGTTCCTCACAAACAACTTGATCTACATGATCACTTTCAACAGCTTGTGGAACTTCAATCACTGGTTGTCTAACACCCATTTTAACTTGAGGGGTGGGAATGACTACCAACCTATTACTTGTCCCAGAAGGTTCAGCTTCATAGTGATCCCTTTCAGAAGAAATGTTCTGAAATTGATCACTCCCACTGATCAAGTCATTTTCAAGAAACTTTGCATTCCTTGATTCCACAATCCTAGTGTTGTGGGATGGACAATAGAACCTATACCCTTTAGACCTTTTAGCATATCCAATGAAATACCCAGTAATAGTCTTAGGGTCTAGTTTCTTCTCTTGTGGATTATAAATTCTTACTTCAGACGGGCATCCCCAAACGCGTATATGTTGCAAACTTGGTTTCCAACCCTTGAATAACTCAAAAGGTGTCTTTGAGACAGTCTTGGTTGGAACTTGATTTAATATATACGCAGCCGTCTTAAGAGCATCAATCCATAAAAATTGAGGAAGCTTTACATTACTCCTCATGCTTCTCACCATGTCTAATAAGGTTCGATTTCTTCGTTTTACCACACCATTCTGATCCGGAGAACCAGACATAGTGTATTGGGCAACAATCCCATGTTCTTGAAGAAATTTTGCAAAGGAACCTGGTGCTTGTCCATCCTCTGTGTATCTACCATAGTACTCTCCACCTCTATCTGATCTCACGATCTTAATTTGTTTTCCACATTGTTTCTCAACTTCAGCCTTAAAAACTTTAAAGGCATCTAAAGCTTCATTCTTAGAATGAAGTAAGTAGAGATACATATATCGTGAATAATCATCTATAAAGGTTATGAAGTATTTCAGACTATTTGCATCCATGTCTGGACAACATATGTCTGTATGTATGATTTCTAATAAATTAGAACTCCTCTTTGCACCCTTTTTAGACTTGTTAGTTTGCTTACCCTTAATGCAATCTACACAAGTCTCAAAATCAGCGAAATCCAAAGTACTAAGTACTCCTTCATTTACTAATCGCTTGATTCTCTCAATAGAAATATGTCCTAATCTCCGGTGCCACAACATAGAGGATTCTTCATTCACAATACATCGTTTTAACCCAACAGAAACGTGCATAGAAGTAGCGTCGTTTTTCAATTCAATCGAATAAAGACCATCAACCAATTGACCACAACCAATAATTTTAGATTTATTTAGTAAATTAAAACCAAAGTTTGTAAAATTAAAATAAAATTCCAAAGGTGCAAGTTTAGAAACAAAAATTAAGTTTTTACAGAAACTAGGAACATAAAAAACTTTCTCCAAATGTAATTTAAAGCCACTACTTAAAACTAAGACGCACGTTCCAATGGCCTCTACATGTGAGCTCATCCTACTCCCTGAGTAGATGCACTGCTCACTTCCCACTGACTTCCTTAGGCTTTCCATACCCTGCAAGGTATTAGAAACATGGATTGTAGAACCAGAGTCAATCCACCATGTATTATGATTCACATTAATCATATTAGATTCATAACAAACGAAAGTAAATGGTGTACCTTTCTTCTCAAACCAACTTTTAAATTTGGGGCAGTCCTTCTTCATGTGTCCTTTCTTTTTACAGAAGAAACACTTTGACTCCTTTTTAATTATTGGTTGAGTCGGAATCCTTCCTTTATTGGTGCCTACAAGCTTCTTCCTATCCTTTCCAGAAGTAGAAGTAGTCAAATTTACCTTCTCACCCTCTTCCATTATCAATCTCTCCTCTTCTTGAACACACATGGTCATCAATTCATTAATAGACCATTTATCCTTATGTGTGTTGTAGGAGATTTTGAAGGGTGTATACTGTTAAGGTAGGGTGCACAAAATGAAATGTACTAGGAAGGATTCAGACATGGTAACTTCCAGGGTTTTCAACTGAGCCACTATGTCCCTTAAGCGCATGATATGTTCACGCACACCCCTCGTTCCAGTAAGCTTAATGGAAGAGAAATGCATAATGAGTGTGCTAGCAAGCGACTTCTCAGAGGTCGTAAACTGTTCATCAATGGCTTTCAACAGATCTCTGACCTTATCATGCTGGTCAACTGAACCCCGGATACTAGCGGATATGTTGGTTTTTATGAACATAACGGAGAGATGATTAGATCTCTCCCACTTTTCATAAAGATCAACAACATCAGGTTCGCTAGTTTCAGTAATAGACGGTGGCTCATCCTTCCTTATAGCATAGTCAATATCCATCCAGCCCAAATGAAGGAGAACTTTTTCCTTCCAAACCTTATAATTATCACCTTTCAAAATGGGAAGGTCACAAGAAATATTCATAGATTGTGAAACTGCAAACAAACACACATGCTCATTAAGAAAATTTGAGACTAAGCAAATGTCATGTTTTGCCAATGCAAATCATGTCTCAATATATGAATCTAGTGACACAAAACTTGCCTGTGGGCTAAAGTCCTACTCAATTAGATTCATCATGCAACTTTATGATAAAACTATTAAATCATGTTCTTTTCCTTAATTCCTGTGGGTAAATTAAGAAATATAATTCAATATTTTATCCTAATTAATCATACAAATATAACAAAATTCCTGTGGGTAGATTTCATCACATTACATATGATTAATCACAATTAATATTTCTAATGTGATTATAAATTTAGCATATAATTTTACTCAATTAAAGATGTTGTGGCTATTCTCTAATTTAATAAAATTATATTAATCACTTAACATTAAAAAATAATCCTTGCATAAACATACTAAATAATGCAAATGTGCTCAATATTACATGTATACCAATTCAAAATAACATTGCACGTATATTCATTCAACATGTAATAAACTTTAAAGGATCAAATCCAATGCATACCAGTATTTAACATAATATTGCATGTTCAGCATAACTTAGAGACACACAATTTAAAACAGTTTGTGCATAAATGATTTATCCTTCAGAAGTTAAAAATATATGTGAACTGCACCTAATAAACAATTAAATTGCAATAGCTTAGTGGCAAAGGGAGTCCTTTCATGCTGCAGGGTAATATAAACCACATCTACCACTGGATCAAGTCATGCTTTGTTTAATATTATTAGTTTAAAATATACATTAACAATTCCAAGACAGTAAACAAAACACACACATCTTTGTCTTCAACCTCCGGCGGTGGGTCATAAAAAAAATGATTATTACCTCGATTTCGAAAAACCCACACCATTATATACATTTTAGACACCCAAAAAATACGTTTTAAATCATAGAAAAAACGTGAGAGAGGAAGTTATCAGTACGTGAGATAAAGGATGGATATGTGATTTGTTACGGAATGTTGTTGCAAAGATATGAGTTGAATGTGGATGAAAAATAGACCAGATTCAGAAATAACTAAATTTTCCAAAATAATAAAATATAAAAAGAACGTGCAACGTGAACGTAACGTGGGCTTCCAACATGAAAGATTCAAACAAACCAACACTTTCCTGTGTATCTTGAACCACCATTGATGGCGACCCACTGAAAATCGAAAAATCAAACACCCGAAAATTAAGTCTTCAGATCCAATCACTTCAGATCCAAACTCAACCTCTGTCAAGCTTGAAGGAAGATTAAAGCTTGAGGACGATGGAGATGGGTTTTACCAATGGCGACGGTGACAAAAAGAGGTCACTGGGAGTGATGGAATGAGTATTTGGGTTTTTTCTTTAATAATTTTTTGTTTTTAGTTGACTTAATAAACCTTTGAAATAATTAATAAATCTATTAATTACAATTATTCATTAATAACTAGAAGATAAATGTGTCCCGTCACAAATTATTTGATCAATTAAAATTAATTGATGAATAAATTAAAAGAATTAAAATCATCAATTTAAAATTAGGAAATGAAAATTGTAATTTTACAAAATTAAGAGGACTAATATTATAATTTGAATTATATATAAAAATTCATATGTAAAGTGATATGTTTAATAAATATATAGTATAATATTTAATAATAATGTTAAAGTTAATTATATATTATATTTAATTTAATAAATACAATAAGTAATACTGTAGAAGGAATACATCTATTTGTTTGGGTAAGATGACTCTCACAAAACATATTTATTTATTTACTTAAAAAAAATCTCATCTAGTTTGTTTTTTTCTTAACAGAAAAAATCTCTTGTAGTTAAAAATTGTTGAACTCTACTGCATTTCACGACTAATCGTGCTCTGATTTTAATAAATGAGTTTATTTAAATTAAAAAATAATTTTAAAATAAGCATTTTTATATTAGTATTTTTTTTTAAAATGGATAATATTTGTTTTTTAAGCTAAATAGAAAATTATTTTTTAAAACTGAAATATTTTAGATTAAAAAAAACTGTCATTTTAACAAATAATAAGTTTAAACATATGAAAACGCGATTCTCCCAGTGCAGTGCGCGCATTTCCAATTCCATTCATTCCATATCTCAATTCTCAAGCAAACAAAGTCGGTGATGTTCCTCAGAGCGGAAAATGTTGTCGTTTACTCCGAAGGTGTCTCCTGCCACATTCTTCGATCAGTCCTAGATTAAAAATTCTGTCTTTCTTCTTCTGTGACCGAAACAGCAATGAGGCAGCACAAGCAGGTTTCCTCGCTTAACCGGCGACCCACCGTTCTTTATCTGCTGTGCGCCGCTGCATTCTTCTCCCTCCTCCTCTTCTACATCCAATCCTCTTTCTTCTCAGGTATTTTTATTCTCAATTAACAATAATATTCATTCAAATTCCGATCCGTGTTTCCTTAATTTACATGTTAATTCGCATTTTCAGGCACCGTCTCTTCGGATTCGCCAACAAAAGATACCGTCTCTTCAGACCGCGACTCCGAGACAATCCGCGTTTTGTCTAACGTTCAGTCCAGTGTGAAGCAATGTGTGGTAACTCTTCGATCTGGAACTTTTTTTGCGTAATAAAGGTTTGCATTAAATGTCAACATAGATTATTGATGTCTAACTTCAATTCTGAATTTCTTATTGGAGAACAACACCGAAAATATCTAATGAATTGTATCCAAGTTTTGTCCTTTTTAACTTTTAAAAAAAAATAAAAAATAGAATCTGAGGTTGGGAATGAAAACAGGATAACAGGGGGCTTGGACTCACTGCACATATTATTGATCATTGCAAGTTAATTCTTAAATACCCTGAAGGTACCAACAGCACTTGGGTATGTCTCTTTCTGCCTTCTGAATCCTGAGTAGTCTTGAATTTGATTCAATTTCCATTAATAACCAATTGCTGATTTTTTGTTTACTTTTCAATGTTTGGATAATTGCAGTACAATGCACAGTTTAAGAAATTTGAGCCTTTGGAGTACAATTATGATTTGTGTGAGACAATCCTATTGTGGGAACAGGTGCATTGTCTTGTCATCCCTTTTGCCCCTGCTTAAGTAGTAATTTCAAGATTAGTATTTACAAGTGTTGATATGTTGAGAGGTTGCAGTATCGGAACATGACTACGGTGTTGACCAGAGAGTATCTTGATGCTCGCCCTGGTGGTTGGATGGATTATGCTCCACAAAGGATAGCGCAACTGTATGGATCTTGAAACCTTGTTTAATGTTTGGTTGTGTCAATGCTGATTTAGTTGCACTGCATGTTTTATTTTTCTTCTTGTAGGGGGGCAAAGAAGTGCACTAACAAGACTCTTTGTGAAGAGAACCTCAATGTGTTATTACCTGCAAAGCCCCCGTTTCATCCACGGCAGTTTCGAACTTGTGCTGTTGTTGGGAATTCTGGGGACCTTCTGAAGACTAGATTCGGGAAAGAAATTGATAGTCATGATGCTGTTTTTCGAGACAATGAGGCCCCTGTTAATGAGGTAAATTTTCTCAGTCATCAACTTTTTAATAAATTTTTCTTCCCATTTCTGTCATCTTGATATCCTGTCTGTTTATCCAAGCATAGATGAAACTGACCACCTGCTACTGCAAGATCCAACCATTATTTTCTTCTGATTTCTGAACAACATGTTGTAAAGTGATATAGAGTATTAGAGCATATAGTGCATTTATCTGTGATATGATATCAAAAGAAAATTTGCATATACTTATTTTGTCTCTTTATGGATTGTGTAGAAATATGCCAAATATGTTGGTCTTAAGAGGGATTTCCGTCTTGTTGTAAGAGGTGCTGCTCGTAACATGGTCCCTATTCTAAACGGGTCTGGTAAGTAATTATATATGAAAGTATTTAAACAAAAATATCAAACTTTTATTGAAGTTTTTTGCCATCCTAGATACCTAGTTGTATTGAGAATCTATTTGCAATCTCTATCATTCACAAGTGGATACACTATGAAATATAACTTTAATTTATACCCATCTTTCGTTATCTGTGATTTATTGATAACCCTAATTTCTGTAATTTTCTTGCAGTATCCTTGATTTGTTTTTGGTTCTTGTTAACCTTTCTAATTCTTGTTCTATGTGAATTGTACTTTTGGATTTCCTGGTTTTCATGTCCTACATCAGTGTTGTAAAATATTGTTCTTTTGTTTAAATTCTGCATCATCATACAATTTACATATATTATAAACTGTATGCAACCTTGATGTTGTTGTATGTCCTACTATTTTTTTTTTTGTGAACGCATTTATTATCGAATGTTGTAAAATCACTATTATTAAGTGATTCATTCTAGCATTTAGTTTGTAGATCAAAGGTAATATTATAGCACTAGGGTTGTTTTCATCACATTATACAAGTTTAACAGTATCCATCTAGGATTGATTGGTTGAATGTCAGGTACTAGGCCTCATTGTGCTTTCCTAACAATACTATTTAAATATCCTTTCATAGATGTATCCTAACATGATTTAATATCACATCTGTAATAACTATGAAATAATTAACGAGTCAAATTACAAACAGAGCATAACAGATAATGGGTTCAAACTTCAAAATTGTGAAAACAGATCACAATAGGTTGCTAGTTCTAAGAAGCTGGGTTTGAAATTTAAAATTTTGAAACAGAACATAAACAGTAATCTGGTTTGAAATCTGGACCTGAGGTCACACTGGGTTCAAAACGGCTTTGATTGATTTGCAGAAGCTGCAGTTCATGGTAGTTGCGCACTGGGTTGGAGCTGGATTCTTGACAGCTGGATCTTGGGTTGTAATGGGGTTCATGATGGGATTTGTGTTGTCTCCAGACTGCATTTTTGTTCTGTTTCTCAACTTAGGAATGGATCCTCTCATGCTGAATTTTCAAAATAACCTTGTCATGCAAAAATCGTGTCTATTTCTCTCCTCATAAATATTAAATAGGTGAGACCTTATTAAAATTCATAAACTTTATAAAAAGAGAGATAGATAAAAAAAAATTACATAACTAGTTCATAAAGATGATTTCTGTTAGAATCTGTTTTATTAGCTGTATTATTTCTGTCAGAACCTGTGTTTTATTAGTTGTATTGTTTCCTTATTTAACAGATTACAATTATAGTATATGATGGGAATATCCCTGAATCATAGGGATCTGGTTGTCTAGGTGCTATTATTATACTTCCTAAAATAGCTATTTAGCCTTGTATACATGACTTGTATTCTCAACATAATTTAATATATTTCAATTATTCTATCCTAAATTGTGAGATGGTACCAGAGCTCTCAAATTCTGGGAGCCGCCTCTGACTTTGCAAACCAAAACCCTAGACGGCAGCCTTCATTGCTGTCAACCATCGCTTTCAGGACAGCCTTCATTGCTGTCAATCGTTTATTTTTAGAACAGCCAGCCTTCATTGCTGCTGTGATTTGCAGTGTTGTTTCTTAGTTGCCGTCGCAACAATCAAATACATACTCACTGCATTACGGTCGTTGTACTGCGGTGGACACGGCAAACCCAATTGCTGAAGTGGTGAATACTGAGTCACAGAACACTCAGGAACAGCTGCAGAACCTCAACACTGCCTGCCAATTGAATGGGAAGAATTACTTGAAATGGTCCCAGCTTGTTCGCAGAACTTTGAAAGGTAAAGGGAAAGCTAACCACTTGACTGAATATGCTCCTAAAGAAGAAGATCCCAAATTTACAAAATGGGATGAAGAGGACTCTATGATCATGGCATGGCTGTGGAACACAATGATCCCAGAAATCACTGATACTTGCATGTTTCTTAATTCTGCAAAGGAGATTTGGAATGCCATGGATCAGACATACTCCAAAGCTAAAGATGCTGCTCAAATATATGATGTGAAGGTGAAGACTGTGGCTGCAAAACAGGGAAACCAGACCATTACAGAGTACGCCAATCAACTCAAATCACTGTGGATGGAGTTAGACCATTACAGGGTCATAAAAGCCAAGTGCTTAGATGATTCCGCAATACTCAAAGACTATATTGAGCAAGATAGAGTCTATGATTTCTTGGTGGGACTTAACTCTGATTTTGATCAAGTGAGAGTCCAGATCCTTGGAAAAGAAAAAATTCCAGGAATTAATGAAGTAGTAGCTATGGTCAGAAGTGAAGAAAGCAGAAGGGGAGTAATGCTAGAAACCCCAACCATGGAAAATTCAGCCATGGTAGCGTCCGGATCAGCCATGATGGTAGACCAGAAAAAGGGGGGAATAGCCAATATGGAGAAGAAAGGTGACGGAGTGAGGTGTACCTTCTGTAACAGGCCTCGCCACACTCGTGATAAATGTTGGAAGTTGCATGGAAAGCCACCTAGTAGAGATTGGGGAAAAAAAGGAGACAACACCAGAAAGGGAGGACAAGCACACATAGGTGCTGCAACCAATGAAGAAAATAGAGGAGGCGTGATTCAACTTAACCAGGATGAAGTAGAAAAGATGAGATCATTTCTCAACAAGTTGGATAAGTCAACAAGTAGTTGTTCTCTGGCACATTCAGGTACGTTTGGTGAGTTTCTTTTTTCTTTCGGACTTAATGCCTCAGATAAAAACTATAACCCATATTGGATACTGGATTCTGGGGCTACCGACCACATGATACCCCTACCTAAACATTTCTCTTCTTACACCCCTTGCCCTAGCAACAAGAAAATATCCACAGCAGATGGCTCTCTGATGACTGCAGCAGGTCAAGGAGAAGTTCAAATAAGCCCATCCATAACCCTTAAAAATGTCCTTCATATTCCTAAACTGTCTGTCAGTTTGATTTCCATAAAAAAACTCATAAAAGACCTATCATGTAACGCTGTTTTTTATGACAATGTTTGTATACTACAGAACAAGTACTCGGGGAGGACGATTGGACATGCTAGAGAATGGAATGGCTTGTATTATTTGGACAATCCGAATCTGCCACCAGACCTGGAAAATAGCAACTCTTTTTTCTCTAATTCAATAAAGACCAACAGGGAGAAGGTCTTCCTACATCACTGTCGTCTTGGACATCCTTCCTTTAGAGTCATCAAATCGTTATTCCCTTCCCTTTTTAGCAAATTAGATGTGGAAAGTCTCCATTGTGAAGTGTGTGTTGCTAAGCCCAAGCGTGTACCTTTTCCAGTTAGTAATAATATGAGCACATTTCCCTTCTATTTAATTCATACTGATGTGTGGGGTCCCTCAACTGTCCAAAATGTTTCTGGTGCCCGTTGGTTGCTTATCTTTTATAGATGATTGTACTCGTGACACATGGGTTTTCTTACTAAAACAAAAATTCGAAGTCCGCTCTGTGGTTCAGCGTTTTTTTTCTCCATGGTAAAAAATAAGTTTGGTGTTAGCATTAAGAGGATTTGATCCAATAATGCCAAAGATTACTTTAATCATGGCCTTATTTCCTTTTGTCAAAAGGAAGGTATCATTCATGAGTCATCCTGTGTCAAAACACCTCAGCAAAATGGGATTGCTGAGAGGAAAAATGGACACTTACTAGACCAAACTCGGGCTCTTCTTTTTCAACATGAGGTTCCTAAAAGGTTTTGGGGGGAGGCTGTTCTCACTGCATGTTATCTAATTAATAGACTACCTTCTAGTATTCTGGCCTCAAAAAGTCCTATGGAGGTTCTGTCCTCCTTTTATCCTAATGTGTCCACATCCAATCAACTTGTTCCAAGAATATTTGGGTGTGTATCTTTTCTCCATGTCCACAGTGGTAATAGAGGTAATGGAGGCCGGGGTGTAAACCAAATAACCGGGTTATTTGGATACAACTTTGGGGGTTCCCGGTTGAAGCGTGGGACGTCGACCACATAAAGGTTATTTCTGTCATCGGTGATGTTATCGAACCCGATGAAGACACAGACGATCGCCGTCGTTTAGATCGTGCCCGACTGCTCGTTCGGACACCCCTTCCGCCGGTGATCACGAAGGAGATCACTGTGCGTACTGGGGATGTTGATCATAAGGTGTGGATGGTGGAGGAGATTGGAGAAGACGCGGGTGTGAGGAGCAAGAGAACCCATTCGTCGGTAGGGTGATCAGAAGAAATCACATCTGTAGACGACGGCGACGTCGCCGTCCACGACGACGAAGACTCGTCATTCTCATACTCGCCGGTGATTTCGTCGACAAAGCCCAAGTGCCGTTCGAACCAATGGTCTGTCGATAAACCCAGCGGACAACGATTCCACAAACCCACCCTTCATAGTCCGCTGGATATTAACCAATTTGAGGATGCATGCACAGAGAAGTCAGACGACAGAGGGGTGCATACCCAGTGCCCCTTCTCGGCAAAAGTTGACCCTGTGGCTAGCCTTGCAGAGATGGTTCAGAGTAATGTATCACCCGAAGGGGTAACCTCGGCCCCTGTAACTCCTGGGTCTCGACAGCCTTTTAATGACCAACAAGGAAAATTTTTGAATTGTGAAGAAGGAGCTTTGCAGGATGAGAACCTTTACGGGGAAAGTCACGGGCTCATAACAGATTTGAGATCCCAACCTGAGATGTCTCCTCCACAGCCTCAAAAGCTTACTGGGCCAACCTCTAACTCGGGCCCAATAATGAAGACAGAGGGGTGTAAAGAGGAAAATTACCCAAGCCAGGCCCAATCTTCTAAAGGGAGCCCTGCTTTGCCTCCTAAAGTCTACGTTAGGCAAAGATATGGCAAATCTAAAGCTGGCCCTCTTCAGACTGTAATAGAAGAAGATAGCATGTCCATGGAGGATGGTGGCTTGGGTGCTCTAAATAATTCTCCTTGTCAAGGCCCAAACAACCTGATAACAGAAAAAAATGACGGGCTCAGGTATAATTCAGATATCAATTCAGAAGTCATGGAAGAGGCCAAGCAACAATGGCAACTTGCAACAACCATAGGCCTTCAATCTACAGCAGACCAACATGAATGTATCCAGAGCTTTGCAACAATGGAGTCTCGGGACAGGAAAGAAGCAGTCAAGATGGGAAATAAGAATATTCAGAGATGAATATTATGTCCTACAACATAAGAGGGTTGGGTAGAGGCATCAAGTGGGCTTCTATCAGAAAATTGGTGGGGAAATTTCACATTGACTTACTCTGTCTTCAGGAAACTAAAAAGGAAGTCTTGGATAAAGCTGCCTGTCAATTGCTGTGGGGCCAACCTGATGTGGCTTGGGAATGGCAGCCTGCTGTTAATGCAGCTGGGGGCCTGCTTTGTGTTTGGAATAATAGCAATTTTCAGGTTGATTTTCGCTTCTCTGATAAGGATTTCATTATGCTGGGTGGGGTTTGGCTGCCTCAAATGCAGAGGGTGGTTGTGATTAATGTTTATGCCCCCTGTGATTCTGCTGGGAAAAGACAGATGTGGCAAAACCTTATTAACAGAAAGTCTCAGTCTCAAGACTCCTGTTGGTGCCTGGTTGGGGATTTCAATTGTATTAGGAACCCATTAGAAAGAATGGGGAATAACCGCAGTAATTCAGACTCTTCTATCATTGCTGATTTCAATGAATGGCTTGCTGCTATGGAGGTGGATGATATTCCTTGCTTGGGCAAGCCTTATACTTGGGTGAGGCCAAATGGAACCTGCAAAAGCAAGTTAGACAGGGTGCTGGTTTCTGATGGGTGGATAGATAAATGGCCTGATAGCTCTCAACACAATCTGGAGAGGAACTATTCGGATCATTGTCCTATCATCCTTAAATCAAAGAATATCGACTGGGGTCCAAAGCCTTTTAAGGTTTTCGATGGTTGGTTAAATATCAAGGAGTATCAAAGGGTGGTGAAGGATTGCTGGTCTGCCTTTCAGCCCATGGGGTGGGGAGGTTTTGTTCTAAAAACCAAGCTTAAGCTCCTTAAACACAGGCTGAAAGTGTGGAGTAAAGATAACACAGCAGATTTATGTTCTCAAGTAAAGCAATTGCAGCAGAATCTGAATGACTTGGAAGATTCAATGTCATCTCAGCCTTCGGAGCAGCAGATTAATCAGCTGAAGAAAATCCAATCTGAGCTTTGGGAAAAAGCTAATCTTCATGAATCTATCATGAGACAAAAGTCCAGAAGTATATGGATTAAAGAGGGTGATAGAAACAGCTCGTATTTCCATAAGATAATCAATTATAGCAGAAGGAGAAATGCTTTAAGGGGTCTGATGATTGATGGAGCTTGGATTGAAGACCCTCCCTTGGTCAAGGCTGAGGTTTTGCAGCACTTTCAGAACAGATTCCAGGAACCTCTTGCTCATAGACCTAATTTAGATGGGATATCTTTCAGTGCTTTAACTCCTTCTCAGAGAGACATCATGGTTGAACCTTTCAAGGAAGAGGAGGTGACTTGTGCTGTGTGGAGCTGCGGAAATGATAAAAGTCCAGGGCCTGATGGATTTAATTTCAGATTCATTAAGCACTTTTGGAAGGAGCTCAAACCTGATTTCCTTAGATTCATTGCAGAATTCTTTGTTAATGCCTCTTTTCCTAAAGGAAGCAATTCTTCCTTCATTGCTCTCATTCCTAAAGTAAAGGACCCCCAAGCTATTAATGACTTCAGACCAATCTCCCTCATAGGCTGTATCTACAAAATTATTGCCAAGCTGCTGGCTAACAGGTTGTGAAAGGTCTTGCCTTACCTTATTGATGAAAGGCAGACAGCCTTTATAAAAGGCAGACAACTTCTTCATGGAGTTTTAGTGGCTAACGAGGTGATTGAAGAAGCTAGAAGATCAAAGAAGCCGTGCATGGTCTTTAAAGTGGATTTTGAGAAGGCCTACGATTCTGTGTCTTGGGATTTTCTTCTATACATGCTGAGAAGAATGGGGTTTCATGACAGATGGATCGGGTGGATTAGGGCTTGCCTAACCTCAGCTTCCATATCCATTCTTGTTAATGGAAGCCCAACTTCTGAATTCAGGCCTCAAAGAGGGTTGAGACAAGGGGACCCGTTGGCACCCCTTCTTTTTGATTTAGTGGCTGAAGGTTTGACTGGTTTGATGAGGGAAGCAGTTTCAAAAAATTGTTTCAGAAGTGTCTTGGTGGGGAATAACATGGAGCCAGTGAATGTTCTCCAATACACCGATGATACTGTTTTTTTCGGAGAACCTACCATGGATAATGTCAGAGCTGTCAAGGTCATGTTAAGAAGTTTTGAGATGGTCTCTGGCTTGAAGATTAACTTCGCAAAGAGCCAATTTGGAGCCATAGGCAAGTCTGCGGACTGGTGCACCTCTGCTGCTGCATACCTCAATTGTGATCTGCTCCAGCTTCCTTTTTGTTACTTAGGAATTCCTATTGGTATCAACCCGAGGAGAACAACGGTCTGGGATCCGATTATAAGGAAGTTTGAGGCTAAATTAAGCAGATGGAATCAGAAAAATATTTCTATGGCTGGTAGAATCACTCTTATCAATGTTGTCTTAACAGCATTACCTTTGTTTTTCTTGTCCTTTTTCAGGGCCCCCTTAGCTGTGATCAATAGACTCTCTACTATCCAAAGACAATTTCTTTGGGGGGGAAATCGAGAAGGGAAGAAGATTGCTTGGGTATCTTGGACTCGCTGCTGTACTTCTAGAGATACGGGAGGTTTGGGGATTAAAGACATCAATGTCCTCAATAAGGCTCTCTTACTCAAATGGAAATGGATGTTGTTTCACCATCATCATCAGCTTTGGAACAGGATTTTGGTCTCCAAATATAATGGTTGGAGGGGATTAGATCAAGAGCCTAAAAAGCACTATTTTTCTACTTGGTGGGCTGACCTAAGAGCCATCATCCAACACCAGAGTATGAATCTTGTTCTTAACCAAATTTGCTGGAAGGTGGGTAGGGGAGATCAGTTCCTTTTTTGGGAAGATCCTTGGGCTGATGAGGGGCCTCCCTTAAAAGATCAATTCCCTGATCTTTTCAGAATTTCTTCCCAAAGACTTTGTAGGGTGGCAGAAGTGGGGTTTTGCTCTGAAAATGAGTGGGTCTGGAATTTTTCTTGGAGAAGACATCTTTTTGATAATGAAATGGAGACAGCTTCAAAATTTATTGATCAAATATCAGCAATTAAGCTTAACACCAATCTGCAGGACACATGGACATGGAGAGCTGAACCTAATGGGAATTTATCTACTAAAACTGCTTATCAAGTTATCAAATCTGAGCAGTTTTATGAAGGCCAGCACCTGGGTTTTCAGCAACTTTGGGAGATTAAAATTCCCCCTAGAGCCTTAACTTTTGCTTGGAGATTGTTATGGGATAGACTCCCTACTAAGGACAATTTAATTAAGAGACAAATCCTCATTGACAATGACCTTTGTCCCTTCTGTCATAGCCAACCTGAATCCGCTTCTCATTTGTTCTTCTCATGTGCTAAGATTATGCCTCTCTGGTGGGAATTTTTTTCTTGGGTGAAGGAAGATAGGGTCATCCACTATAGGCCCATCGATAACTTCCTCCAGCATCAGCCTTTAGCAGGATCAAAGGGGTCTAATAGAAGATGGAAGATGTGGTGGATAGCAGTTACAAATACAATCTGGAAGTTCGGGAATGAATTGATTTATCATAATCAACCCTTCGATATCTCTAAGCTGGCTGATTCAACTCTTTTTCTCATGTGGACTTGGCTGAGGGGTTGGGAAAGGGACTTCAAGGCCCCTTTCCAGTGGTGGTCTTCAGCAATGCCTCTAGTTTTTAATTAATGTTTTCATTGTAGGGCAGGGTGGGGGCTTGTTTTTTGTTTGCTTCTGTTCCTGCTTGTACAGGATCCCTTCATTTGTACATTGTAGTACCTCTGGTACTTTTTTAGTAATATAAATTATCTTTGCATTTAAAAAAAAAAGAGGTAAACTTGATCCTAGAGCCTTAAAATGTGTTTTCATAGGATACTCATCCACACAAAAGGGATATAAATGCTATCATCCACCATCCCAAAAATTCTTCGTGTCCAGAGATGTCACGTTTTTTAGTACAAAAGTTACTTCCACCAAGATCATCTTCAAGGGGAGACTGCAAGAAAGGAAGATGATCTCCTTATGCTCCCTGACTTAAGTTTAGGACCAGAAGTAGGGACTGAAAGTGTAACAACCGAGAAGGAACCCACTAAATCCACTCAAGATGAAGCTGATGTAAGATTTGGGAAAAAGCTGGTTTATACAAGGAAGACAAAGGCCATTCCAGAATCTGTCCATGTCCAACAATCCAACCCAACATTACATGAGGTAACTACCCCTGATCCTTTAATCTCCACTGAATCAACCTCTGATTTCCCAACTGTACAGGAACTCGAATCCAGTTCAGCACCACTTTATGAGGACCTAGATATTCCAATTGCCCTTAGGAAAGAGACTAGGAAATGTACCACCAAGCCACTGTACCCTCTAGCCAATTACCTATCCTTTAAAAACTTCTCACCTACCCATAAAGCCTTCCTCACAAGCCTAAACAGTACAACCACACCTACCTGTTTATCTGAGGCATTGAGTGATAAAAAATGAAAACAAGCCATGGACATGAAAATGGAAGCATTAGAATAGTACCTGGGATTTGGTTGCTCTCCCAAATGGAAAAAAACCAGTATGGTGCAAGTGGGTATATACTATAAAATACAAGGCTGATGGATCCATTGAGAGGTACAAAGCAAGGTTAGTAGCTAAGGGATTCACTCAAACCTATGGAGTGTATTACATGGAAACATTTGCTCCAGTTGCAAAAATGAATACAGTTAGGGTGATATTATCCCTAGCTGCTAATTATGGTTGGAACTTGCAACAATTTGATGTTAAAAATGCCTTCCTCCATGGAGAAATTGAAGAGGAGATTTACATGGAATTGCCCCCTGGATACAATGTTGTTAATGGCGGTTCATGGAGGAAAGTCAAAAATTCGCCATAAAAATATGGCGGATGGCGTAGCGGAAAATGACGGATGTCATGGCAGACAAAAAAAAAAAAACATATATATAAACTCATTGAAATTGAAAAAAACAAAGGATTGCATTCAAATAAACTAAAAAAGTTTCATGAGTTCATACAATAATCAAGTACCAACACCAAATAAACTCATTAAAGAGTTCAAATTTCAAAATAAGAAAATGATAAAAACATAATGCAAAGTGCAAAGTGAAGGTTGAGGCTCTAATCATCTTCTCCAATCCCAACATAATCATCTTCGTTGTTATCATATGGTAATGGAGCATCTCCCTCTCCCTCTTCCCCATCAGACGCCTCAAAATTGACCATGATTTCTTCTTCTTCAGATTCAACATCAATATTCTCCTCAACATCTAGATCCTCATCATTTTCTTGGACTGCTTTTTGCTTCCTTGATGAAGATCCAACAACCATTGCCTGTTTTTTAGAAGTTTGGGCAGCAGCAACACTTGTTTTTTGCTTTTTCCGCCTAGTATACATCCTACACTCTCCAACCCCCGAAGCCTGATACACAGTTGCCCAATTTAGAGCATCATCATCTTCAAATACCAAATCATTTCGAGCATCATTATCATCATCTTGATCCATCTCTCCCACGAGCCATTCATTGCATACATCAATATCATTAACAGAAATTGGATCAATTTCATCTCTTGCATTATATCTTTGCTTCAATTGTTGGTTGTATTTGACAAACACCAAATCATGCAACCTCTTGTGCTCAAGCCTATTTCTTTTTTTTGGAATGAATCTACAATATAACAAATAAATGTTGATTTCAATCTCAAATATACTCCAAATAAAATTTGATCATCAAAATTAAATAAAATTCAAAAGTATAGTTAGAGTTTTGTCACAATTACTTGCTCAAACACACTCCAATTTCTTTCACATCCTGAAGCACTGCAAGTCAAACTCAAAATTTTAATAGCTAGCTTCTGCAAATTTGGAGTTTGTGACCCAAACATTCGCCACCAATATGCTGCAATACCAATTACCAACCAAGAGCATAACTTAGAATTTTGAATTATAACACTAATACATAAAAAAAATAGTATGATAAAAGTTTCTTACTAGGAGAATGGGTTTTCCTTTGAGCCATTGCAAAGTCGGAACCAAAGTGGTCAGCACCAATCTTGTAAAGATGCAACTCGGTTAGAATTTTCTGTTGCACATCAAATTGTGGAATCAACTTCTTAATGCACTCAAACAAACCATTGGTGACCTCAAAATCAAACTCCTAGTCAGTGTTGTCATAAAAGAACTCTGGATTTAAGAAGTGGGCAGCTGCATGCAATGGCCTATGAAGCTGACAATTCCATCTTTTATCAATGATTGCAAACACATCTTTGTACTTGCTTTCATTGTTGTTGAAAGACTTGATAATTGTTTCTTTTGCCTTGTCCATTGCTTCATAAATATAGCCCATGGCTGGTTTCCTTTCACCATCCACAAGACGAAGCACTTTCACAAGTGGAGCCATGACTTTAAGAGTGTAAACCACACTATTCCAAAAAGAAGGCATGAGCACTACCTTTGCAGCTTCTTTTCCCTTAGGCTCCTTAGATAGCTTGTTCAAGGTCCATTCATCAGAAGTAAACATCTTTCTAATATTGGCTTTCTCTTTGTGAAGCCTTTCCAAGGTTAGATAAGAAGTAGCAAATCTAGTAATAGCATGTCTCACCAATTCCCTCTTGTTTGTAAAATTTCTCAACAAACTTAAGGTACTAGAATGGGCATAGATAAACCCAACTAGATTAATTGCCCTTCTAATTGTCTTCCTTATCAAGGGAAGCTTCCCAATATCTTCAAGCATCAAATCAATACAATGAGCTACACAAGGAGTCCAATAAATATGTTTCCTTTTCTCCTCCAACAACTTACCCGCTAAAACATAGTTGCTCCCATTATCGGTTACAACTTGAACAACATTCTCTTCTCCAACTTCCTCCACAATGGCATCAAGCAACTCAAAAAGCTTTTCACCTGTCTTTACAAAATCAGAGCCATCAACAAACTTCAAAAACATGATACCAGCTTGAGAGTTAATAAAAAAATTAATGATGCATCTTTGTTTCCGATCAGTCCATGCATCAGACATAATAGTACAACCATACTTGACTCATTGCTCCCTATGGCCTTTCATCAAATTTTCAGTATATTCAACTTCCTTCTTCAAGAGTGGAACTCTGATGTCATGATAGCTAGGAATGGGCAAATGTGGCCCATATTGACCAATGGCTGCAACCATGTTCTCAAAGCTTTTCAATTTAATGAGGTTGAACGACAAACCTGCTTGGTACCAAAAGCGAGCAATATGTTGATGCACCTTCAATACTTCATTCTTATCCATTGACTCTCTTATGTTCATTTGCCTCAGCATCTCCATTTTTCTCCGATTGATTACATTTTCTGGATTCTTACAAAATTTGTCCATTGGTCCTTTTTTAGTCCCACACTTTGTCTTTGCACTTGCAGCAGCATTACAAGAGTCCGCAAACTCATCTTCACTTCCATCACATCCAATTGGTTCACCAAATTCAAAATCTCTTATATTTGCCATATTACCACTGCCAGAAGTACTGTAAGTGGTCCCACTTTTTTTGGTAGCCATATATTCCTTCAACTCTTCTTCGACTACATTTGGGGGAGTTTTCTTGCAAGCTGCAACGTTGTCCGACTTTCCAATCAGGTGTTGTTTGGCTCGGGTTATTCCTCCCTTTGTGATTTTTCCACAGAAATTACAAACAATGGTGTTTGTATCTCCTTCCACTAGTGAATGGCAATATTTCCAGCCTGGGTCTGCCTTATTTTTCCTCGTTGCACTTGCAGTAGCAGCATCGGATGATGGTTCAGCCATTTAAAAGAGGACTGAACAGAAAAAAAAATTGTGGTGTCAAATACGAAAAAGAAAATGGGACTGTTAAAAGTAAAAAGGGGTGTCAAATAGCAAAAGGAAAAAAAAGCTGCAGACAGAAAAAAGGGGTGTCAAACAGCAAAAATAAAATTAAAAAAACCTACGTCTTCTTCTTCGCGACAAAGCTTCGTCTTCTTTGCGAGAACTTCTCAAAGCTGCAGGCCGCCGTTCATGACAGGTGCGTCGCTGCCGGAGCTCGTCACCGCCATTCGTGCCGGTGCGTCGCTGCCGGAGGTCGTCGCGGCTACGTGCGCGTGCGGACTGCGGGTGTCGCGGCTGCATGCGCGTGCGGGGTGCGGGAGGGACGCGGCTGGGTGCGGCGGGGTACGGGAGGGACGCGGCTGGGTGCAGGGGAGGCTCGCGGTTGGGTTCTCTCTTAGATGGAAGGCTGTTCTGAATCATAGAGCTGCGTGGGAGGGTCTTTTAGTTGAATGAATAACCGGGTAGGGTTGGGTCAGGTCAGCCCAACTCCTACCGCGGACAAAAAGCAAAAAAAAAAACCGCCATTTAGCTCAGTGGAATTCAAATTCAGATCTAAACTAATCAGCTGTTTGTCTTGCCTAAGCTTGAACAACCCACGTGATTCAGGTCTTGGTCCATTTAGCTCACATTATTTGCAAAATACTGGAGATAAAAAGTAGTGTCTCAGGCCTACAACTCAGTATTTTTTGTCTCTCTTGCTACCCAAAAAAAAAACATATTATCATTCTAGACATAGTTATTGAAGTCAAAGAAGTTGATGCTAACCCTTGATTAGGATGACAGGTGGCACGTTACAAATGATCCTGTTATATCAATTGCAAAAAAAAAAAAAGTGGCCTGTCGCAAGGTGCTCCCACCTAATGGTGTCTAGAAGAGTTAGATGTACACAGCCTTATCCCTGCAAACAGAGGCTTTTTCCTAGATTTGAACCTGTGACCTTCAAGTCACAAGGCAGCAACCTTAGTGCAGTGCCAAAACTTGCTCTCATTTGCAAAAGAATAAAATAAAAAAAATTGAATGGTGTTGATGCTATTTAATTTAACCAATAATTCAGTGTAGCTGAACACAATTAACCCTATCTACTTAAATTCATATTTCAGAATTTAGATTTTTCAGACATATATATTATTTCTTGCTCTCCTAGATTGACCAAATTGGTTTCGGAAGACTGGCCTATAAACCCTAAAAGATATAAAATTTTAAAATGATATATTAAGTTATTAACAAGTAAAAAGTAATTAGCAATATGTTAGCAAATAGAATAAAATAATTACAGAAATTGCTATTGTGATGAACTTGCTATATTTTAGATTCCAGTAACTGTTGACAAATATATTAGTATATTATCTGGGCATCTGGCATCTAAGCGTAGATTTGTGGGGATCAACTAGTTGGTAGTTGCTCAAAACCTGGGAAGTAGAAATCTAGAAGTTCACTAGATATTATGAGATTTTAATCCTATTTTTTTACCTTTATCCTACTTCATGATATGAATAGAATGAGAGGATAAAATTTTGTTCTTTTGCAGACAATGAGGTACTCATAATCAAAAGTGTGACTCATAGAGAGATCAATGCAGTTATAAAGGTAAGAATCTGTTCTTTGATAACTATTTTATTGAATGTTTTTCGGTATATGAGCTCAATACAGATGGGAGCAACTGGATACATAGTTACTTTTGAACTACCTTTTATGACAGACTATACCCAATCCAGTATATCTCTTCCAAGGAATTGTACTACGCCGTGGTGCCAAAGGAACAGGAATGAAATCTATTGAGTTAGCACTCTCCATGTGTGATATTATTGATATATATGGCTTCACTGTTGATCCAGGATACACTGAATGGTGGGTTTCTCTGTTTTGATATTGATTATTTATTATATTCTTGGTTCTTCCTTCATTATACTCCAAATCTTCATTTTTAAATTATCTGTTTATTTATTTTGTACATGGGAGGTTGTGATACTACCGCCTTCAAACATTTTATCTTCCTTTTTATCATTTTTTTCTTACAGGACAAGATACTTCTCTCAGCCTAGGAAGGGACACAATCCACTTCAAGGAAGAGCATACTACCAACTCCTAGAATGCCTTGGGGTATTTTTATTAATTATTATAAATTTCCACATAAAATGTATTTAGTGTGTATTTAATAATGTTTATGGCTTTGGGTTTTATTGTCAGGTAATTAGGATTCACTCTCCCATGAGGTCTAAGAGGATGAAAGACTGGTCAGATATACCTAGTCGAGAAATGATAAGTGAAGCACATGCAGCAGCATTGCGCTTGAAAAGGAGTCAAGCTGGTCAGGGTGGTGATTTAGGTCAGTTTGGCAATTGTAAGGTGTGGGGGAATGTTGATCCTGACAAAAGTGGACCTGTCTCGGGATCACCAGACATGAGTGATGTCAGGAGATATTCAAGTTATAGTAAATGGGAAGTCATGCCTTTTGAGAGTTTGAGGAAAGAAGCACAGGATCATTATAACCAGATGCAAGGGGTCTCTGTATATAAAATGGATGGCAATAAGTTGGATGATCTAGTCTGTGTGAGACATTCCTTAAAATCCGAGGTGTAAATGGTGTCTTTGCTTTCTATTGTTATTCTCTTATCACACCCTACAGTCTTCTAAATGGAATCTGGGATGAAGTTACTTTTCGAGGTTTTCATGGCTCCTCATCTGTCATTCTGTCTCATCACTTATTGCAGCTACAGAGCACAACACGAATCTCAACTCCAAGGAAACTGAGGAAGTCAATATGCATAATTTCATCAATCCAGATGATTCATATTTTAAGGCGATTCATGGTAAGGGGTCTAGAAATCTTAATACAGGAATTCTGACCAGAGATTTGCTGTACCATTTTTTTCAGGTTTGTTATGGACAGTGCTTAGTCCATAGTTCGATATATATCTGTCTTTTATATTGTGTATTAATTAGCCGAAGAAGTATCTGCAGAATGTGATAGCTGTTTTGTGAAGTATTTTCACATGATTTTCAATGGTATTTATTTAGTCACTAAGCTTTTTCTCCTTTATTCATGTTTTTTCTATTTTGTTCCTCTTGCTATTGCCTCCTCCTATCTGGGTTTCTTCAACTTGTTGCTTGACTTATTTTGCCGAATTTATCATTTCACTTGTTTACTCTAATGTTACTTATTGTTCTTGTTCTAAACATGTTAAAGTGGAACTTACATAATTTTTAAAAGGTATTTTTAGTGTATTTTTGTAGATAACTTGAATCAAAGTAATTTGGAAGGACTTGGTTTTGGGGAAGAATAATGTCACTATGTAACCGTGTTTACTTACAATTGTTTCTATGAGTTTAAGTAGTTCTATTAAAAGGTTTCTATTTATCTGACTACACTGTCAAATGTAAAGTTTTGTAGATAAATAGTACAGTAGAGGCTCTAGATGCATTTCTTTCTTAGTACATTAACAACCTAGATAGCGGTTCGAAAACATGAATACACGAAACCAAAGTGTTCCACAACTGTCAACCTGTTTATCAATTAATTGTTTCACTACCATATGAACAATGTGGTTGCCATAGTCAATTTCCATTTTTTTGTAAAACAAAAAACAATCGTAGGAAAATGATTGCCTCATTTAAGTTATCCATCAACAAACTCAATTATGATATTCTATTTCGTTTTCTCCACCCTTGGAAAAATGATCCTACACATTAGCTTATCAATTTTACTGCTTGCAATCGAAATGGAAAGCCTAACTAGAAGAAAGGAAACAAAATTGTACTAGCCTACTAGGACATATCTATTCAATTTTAATCAACTTTAATTTGATCAAACACATACTAAACAGTAAACAATATAAGATAACCAAAGGAAAGCGTAAAAACTATCTCCGTCAGGTAGATTCACTAAGGATAAAACTCTTCTAGCAATTATTCTGTTCATTCACAAGTCTTAAAATTACAATCTTAAATAAAATCACTTTCCTTATCACTCTAGTCAAAGTAAAACCTGCTATTATACATGTTCTCTCCGGAAGAAAAATCAAGGTGGATATTATTACAATGATATAAAAAAGTCCCAAGAGCTACATAAATATCTCGAGTAGATGGAACCCGCTATAGCAGGACGATTCCCCGACACAAAAAGACAACCTTATCCAAAACCTCAAATATCTCACTTATTCAAACTCGATTATATCTTAAACTTTATTCCCTTTATTCTATTATAATTGTCATGTAAAAAAAACTCTTAAAATAATAATTATTTTAATTTTTTAATATAACATTGATTATTTTTTTTATTTATATCCCTTACCATATTAATTATATAGGCTATAAAAATAAAACAAAAAAATTACTAATGATAAGATGAGTTTTATAAAATTGTTATTCTCTATTGAATCAAATCAGATGGAGTATCACACTTCACTCTATTCTATAAATTGGAATCACTGCTCCTCATAACCTCAAAAGAGTTCACCAAACCAACACCTTTCAAAATGCAAACATCCTTAACCTTTGCTGCCCCCAACGTTGTGCCTTTGGCACAAACAAAGAGTTTCTCCCATGTTGCCATCTTCCCTACCAATTTGAAAGCCCCACGCTCTTCACCTCGTTACTCTCCGATCAGGGTTGCAATCGTGGAGCCTGACACTTCAACTGTGGACTACAACTCTGCGTTCTCGTAAGCCTTCTCTATTTCCTTCGTCATAACTTTCACTTGGCAAAAATATCATTTTAGTCCACTACGTTTCATATGTTGCTACTGAGATTCAATGACATTGTTGGTGTTGTGTTTGTTTTCAGAGTGTTTCCAGCGGAAGCATGCGAAACTGTTGGAGGGGAAGCCTGCATGGCAGAAATGTACCCTGAAGTGAAGCTACAGCCAGAAGCTAAGACACCACGAGTTGTTACAGAGAACGTTGAGAGAGAGTATCTTGAATACGATGATCCTAAAACGTAAGATCTATCATAAACCAAGCATACCCTTCTAAAAATACAAAATCAATTGATATACTTTTATTCCCAAAACAAAATGATAAACTTTTACTATAGAGATTTTTAAAGTGCCAACTGAATAGAAATCATGTTAGTCATTTTTTTTATTATAATTATTATAAAAATCTCTAAATTTACCAAAAATGACATGGTGTGATTTATATACCTGATCTGGTGTAATGGAATAAGTCTTTATTATTATAAAAATTAACAAACTTATTTTAGACGATTTAATAATTTATGACTGAATTGCAGTATAAATATTTACTGTTGATTTTTAGTTATATTCCACCAGTCAAATTAATCAAAAAGGTGAGGACTAGTTTAACTAGTAAAATGAATGTTTAGACATCTTAAAAGTAATTTTTATCATTTAGCTATAAACCTGCTAAGATTGATTTCACTATATACTCAATTTATTGACTTCACTGCTATATATGAATTTGGAATTATGGGTTGTGTTTTCCAGGGTATTTAGAGGAGAGGCTTGTGATGATCTTGGAGGAACTTTTTGTGAGACCGAGTATCAGAAGGGTGTCTACTAGAGAAAAAAGAAAACCCTTTTTATTGCCATGGCTACTGCGTTTTTAATGTCTACCAGTAATGATTGTAGTGGTGAATGTACATAGGTATAGGCTATGGATCTCAGTTTATATTGAGTTTCATTTTCGCTATAAACTTTACAATAATTATATACTAAATTTGGTAGCTCCGTCCTCTCTTCTTGACTAATTTGAAAATAAATAAAATACAATTAATAAAAGTAGTACTTCACGTATTTGGGGCATCATTTTGGTTCTCTAAATAATTAATTAACATTTTTTTTTCTAATATTAGTTTGCCTAAGATACAAATACAATATATTTTATTCTTAAGAAAAAAAAAGTCTCTAAAATTAACTAAAATAGTAATGTAATTTACCATAAAAGAAATGATGAATCATTCTGTTCATCAAGGGAAGTAAAAGAAAACTTTTCTGTAATTTCATTTCATCACATATGAACAAACTACAATGAACTAGAAAGTCATAATCTATATCATAAAGCTAAACCAGAAAGGATATGGGTACGTGCCAAACCAGTTAGAATTAACTAAAATATGATTAAATATGTGGAACTTGAAAGAGGTTGGAAAAACAGCTTTTGGGACAATCAATTTCATTTTTATAAATAGTTGAATATCATCTGCCGAATTAAATTAAGATGGTGCCAAAACAAAGTACATTACTGCAGCAGCAATAATAGCAAATCTAATTTGGTACTGTTCTTCATATAAAAAAATAATTAAAAAATTACTGTTCATGTTCAAATATCTGGCATCAAGTGGATAGGCTTAGCACTACATAAGAGCCACTCCTCCACTGAAGTTCTAAGAAAATATAAGCCTTATCCATTCAAAAGCTCAAATAGTAATTTCAACGTCAAGCACTCAAGGATAAATTTCCTTGGACCGATTGTTGACAAATGACTACGGGAGTTATTGGTTCCACTCCCATTTTTATTGTCCTGGAATCATAATTTCCTTATATAATCGTGTACAAAATTTACAATGAAAGTTTCTATTGTAGTGTAGGAGATGCGAATATTTTCGTTTTAGATTTTGCACACGCTTAATTGATACATAATTTTTTTATTTTAATCTAAGTTAATGGTAACATAAATTATTTTTTTTTATTGTAATAAAATTAATATGATGAATTAATTTAATTATTATTAATAAAGGTAATTCTTATAATAATTAATTTGATTACCAATTTGTATCTAATTAATTTAATTTTAGTTAAAAAAGATATTGAATACTATTAAAAATGATAAATTATATCACAATTAATTTGATTATTCTTTGTCGAGGTATACAATAGTATCATATTTTCGTTACATATTTTTAAAACCCCAAAAGATAAATAATAGAAATACAATTTCGTTATGTATCTCAACGAAAATCATAATAGAATCGTATTTTCAGTTTGTATTTAACACGAGTGAAAAGAAGGGAAATACGGTTAAGAGGAAAGGGAGAAGAGGGAAGGGTGAGGTGTTTGAACAAATGGGCAAAATGATCTTTTTTTGAGGGTTTTAAAGGTTTCTAGGGACCTATAACAATTTTAATAGGGACTAATATCAATTCTCAATAATTACATTATAGTGTCCTCATTAGGCATTAGGGGAAGAGAGACACTTTGTGCCTCTCTAAATTTTTTAAATAATAAAAAATAATAGAAGTTAAATATAATTAATAAAAAATAATAAAATAAAAAAAGTAATAGTATAAAAGTAATGAAAAGTTAATGTAAATTATTTAAAATTTAAGAAATAATTTAAAGGTAAAATTGTCTAATGAAATGTGTACACTAAATGGGATAATTTTCATTATTAATAGTTATAGATAAATGGGTTTGCATTTTTCAAAAACAATTGAGACCAAGGACTAAACAAATTAATAAGTCAAATTTGAATAAATCTTGTACTTCTTCTAAATTCATATATAAGCAAAAATAATTAAACTTACACTAAATTAAAAAAAATAGTTGGCATCATTTAATTTTACTAATCTTAAATAAAAAAAATAAGATTATTTCTAAAATGTCCTTGATTGGAACTTGATATCATAAATAAAAAGAGTCCTTAAAAATAAAATTAGAAATAAATGAAAGATATTTTAAGAATGATAGCAATAGGACAAAATTATATAGATTTGTTTATATTTAAATTCAGCATTTAAGATTATCTTTTTCTTATATATATTCGAGAAGAAATATCTTGTTAATTGATTATCTTTCTCTCGTGTCTCCGATCAATGAAGTTTGTGATTTGGTTTATGCAAGTAGTTCGGTCTTGTTTTTTAATTTCGTATTTTATTTTTGTGTTCCAAATTATGATGATGTGAAGAATTAGCAGATATACTTGTTTATGTTAAAGTATTCAAGGTTACGACACTTCAAACTGATGCACATGCAGTTGTAAGCCATATTCTTATATTAATGTGAGTTAATTTAGTAAAATAAATCAAACTTTTTTGCATTATTTAAAATAAATCACTTTTTTTGGCATAAGTTAAAATCAATTATATGCCTCAACATTTTAAGAAAATTTGTCATCTAACTTCTTGGAAAACATCTATAAGACAAACATATATAAACATGTAGGAACTAATATTTGAAGCTAGACATGAGCCCTAGCTATTTTAAAAAATTTCTCCACAACACTTAAAGAGAAAAATAAAATAAGAAATAAAAATATAAAAAAATTTATAAGCTAAAATTAATTTATATACTAATTAAAATTAACTTTCAAAGAAGCTAAATAATATAGTTTTTATAAATTAGCTTATACATAAACTCATTTTAACTGATAGGATAAATTTATTTTATTTTACTTTCTTAATTTCTTTTCTATATAATTAAGTGCTTATAAACAAGTTTTTTCTAACAAGACCCTTAGTAAATAATTTGCCAGATAGCCTCACGTACCAGCATTCCAAGTTTTCATTTCCCCGACTGAGTTGGTCGATCGAGTCTCTGTGAATTGAAGCCTTTTTTTTTTATATCTTATCATATCAAAAAATCCAAATTATCTAATATATCTTGGTAAATGCATGAATTGAACAATCTTATCAGCTTACAAACATCGAACATTAATCTTGCAAGCCAATATAGAGATAATGACAAGTTCAATCAGATCGAGGTCCCTACGTTCAAGAATATATATTTTCAGACTCTAGGAATTATCATGCTATTGACACACTTTACAAGTTATTCATTGTGTATTGTGTGTGAGACTAACTGTTAAATTCTTTCAAGAATCTTTGAATTTATCAAGAGTGATTATATTTGTGACGTTCGACAGCTTATCAATTATAGACTGAGATGTCTTCCAATTTCAATTTTTTTTTTTGTTTTTGTTCCTAAATTTTTATTGAATCAAACCCTATTCTTCAAATTCTCAGTTTTCATCTCAACTAATCTTAGATTATATCTCTCAAAATACTTGGCCTAATAAAATGTGGATAAGGTTGTTTTTTAACTAGCTTCAAAAACATTGGCTAAAGAACTTATCAAGCCCATGATTGAGGGGCCAATGAATGAAAGGCCTAAAACACTTTAAATTTTATTTAGTAAAGAGATACTTTAAAAAAAAACACTTTATTTAATAAACTAATTACAGTTATTTTTTAAATTTTTTATGTTTGTTTAAAGTTTAAACTATTCTTTTATATATAAAAAAATCTACTATTTTTTAAAAAGTTCTTAAAAAACAATTTTAAACACTTTTTTTTTTAAAATTATTTTTTCTAATATTAAACAAACAGATCAAAAAAATTATAATTTAATCCATAACAATTTTCTCATTCAAGCCACAAATGCACCTGAAAGTTACTATGTTTAGTAAGATATTTTAATTAGTTTATAGTTAAAAAAATTATTTTATTATTCGATAAACAAGTTTTTTTATAAATTCTAAGTAATTTTTAGTATTTTTTCAAACCAACTTGAACTAATGTTTTTTAAAAGGTAAGTTTCTAATTTTTAATTTTTTTATATTTTTTTCATTATTATCCTCAATATATTTATCAAATTTTTTAGTTATCATTTTTAAATAAATCATGATTTTATTATTTTAATGTCATTTTACACTTTGAGATACTTTAACAGTTAATTTTAATGAACATTTATAATTTAATAAGTAATTTTTTAACTTTTAGCTACACGTTCCTAACTATCAATTAACTTTTCAACTTCAAATAACTTTTCAACTAATTTTGTTCAACATAACCATAGTTAAAAAAAATAAAATCTGTAATATGCATGCATTCTTGAGTAACATGGTCATATAAATCTTCACACCATAGACCAAATCCTTGACAACATCAGTTAATTTTTGTTTTTTTTAAAGAAAACCTATTAGTGCAATTTTATTATATTTTTCCTTTTATAATTACAAGTGTACCTTCGCCACAGTCTTGAGAGAAATTTATACTTTTACACTATAAATACAGATTGTTTACATAAATTTGATTTTCTCTCTTCAATTAAATGGAGAAAACCCATTTTCTTAATTTGTAAATATTTTAACATAAACTTATTATTAAAATTAATTTAAACTATTTTTATTATGCTCAATAATTTAAAATTAATTCTTCTAATTTTAAACAAGCATTCATAGATGTCAAGTTAGCTCAGTTGACTGAGTCAAATATATAAATATATTTTTCGTCATCATAAATATGAAAATATTTGAAATTCGTTCATGTGAATTTTCAGTGTGTTTTTCGTCCTCACAAAATTAAAATATGTTTTTTTTAACAAAATTTCGACCTTCAAACCTGAGTGCATGACTTTTTTACATCAATTATAAACACATTAAAAAAACATCACATTTTTTTATCAATTATATATATAATCGATGAAAAAAATATCATATTTACATGATATAAGAAGTTATCCACATATTTCAGGCCAAAACAACAATACATATTAATTTTGTGAGGACAATAAATATACTGAAAAATTTTACTGAAATGAATTTAAAACATTTTCATACTTACGACCAAAAAATATATTTTAGCCAAAAATTAAAACAGTATATTTGCCATTTGAGCCTCATCTTAGGTGTGGCTGTGATATGAGGGTGTTTTTATCATTTAGGGACAATTTTTTTTTCATTTTTTTCATATGAGGGTACATTTCAAATTATTTTTCAAAAGTGGATAAGTTGTAAAAGTGTTACGACTTTTGAGTTAGAAATTGTAACATCTGTTACAACTTATCATTTCTTTTTTAACTACAATCGTAAACTTATTTATGATGTCAATATTTTTTTTACTTATGTCTCCAAAATCGTTAAGTTTTTTTTTAATTGTATGACTTCAAAGTTCTAAGTTTTGTCTTTTTTTTTTCTTTTTACGACTTTGAAGTCGGTTTTTTTTTTTTGTTTAAAATTTTTTATTTTAGAATTTTTTATTTGCTTGTATTTTCTTTTTTTTGTTTTCAATTATTTTAAAAAATTTAAATAATTTTATTTATTTAATTATTAAATAAATATTTTATTTATTCATTTAAAAATAAAATTCAATAACATTATTAAAAAATTATCTAAATTTTAAATATATAAAATATATTAAATAAAACAACCTTAAAAATATAATATATTTTAAATAAAAAACATGAAAAAATATATAACATATTAAATAAAACTAATAATATTTTTTATGGTTTTATTTAATTTTTTATATATATTTTTAATATTTTATATTTAAAATATATTATATTTTTAAATATTTTTTTATTTAATATATTTTGTATAGTTAAAATTATATAATATTTTAATAGTATTATTGAACTTTTTTAAAATGAATAAATAAAATATTTAGTCAATAATTAATTAAATAAAATTATTTACAATTTTTTTAAAAAATTGAAAACAAAAAAGGAAATACAAGTAAATAAAAAATTCTAAAATTAAAAACTTTAAACGCTCAAAGTCGTAAAAAAAAAACCAAACTTACGAATTTTTTTAAAATTATAAATAAAAAAAATTACATTAAAATTATAAATAATTTTATAACTTCACTAAAAAAAATAATAAGTCATTCTAACTAAAACTTGTAACACGCTTATCTTCTTTTAGAAAATAAAAAGCTGTGATACGAGTTTGTTTGTGACTGACAGCAGCACCCTTTACAAACGCTGCACAATTTGGCGCCAAAAACGGTCTTTCCCATTTTCCGTTTCTCTTCCATGAATCTCATAAAATCATGTACGAGGAAAACCCATCTCCACAACCTCGGCACCTTGACTTCGCCAAAACGACACTTTCAACATGTCGATGCTTCCATGATCAAGACAGGCTTCGATCCCAACACGTGCCGTTTCAATTTCCAAGTTCAGACCCATCTCCAGCGCGGGGATTTGGGCGCAGCACGCAAACTGTTCGACGAAATGCCTCACAAGAACGTCATCTCCACCAACACCATGATCATGGGTTACCTAAAATCTGGTAACCTTTCCACTGCTAGGAGCCTGTTTGACAGCATGGTTCAACGCTCGGTTGTTACCTGGACAATGCTGATTGGTGGCTATGCTCAGCACAACCGGTTTCTCGAAGCTTTCAATCTCTTTGCCGATATGTGTAGACACGGAATGGTTCCGGATCATATCACCTTGGCCACTCTCTTATCTGGGTTCACTGAATTTGAATCTGTAAACGAAGTAGCACAAGTGCATGGCCATGTTGTCAAAGTGGGGTATGATTCCACCCTCATGGTTTGCAACTCGTTGCTTGATTCTTACTGTAAGACGCGTAGCCTCGGTTTGGCTTGTCACCTCTTCAAGCATATGGCAGAGAAAGATAATGTCACTTTCAATGCATTGTTGACTGGGTACTCCAAAGAGGGGTTCAATCATGACGCCATAAACCTATTTTTCAAGATGCAGGATTTGGGGTTTAGGCCCTCGGAATTTACTTTTGCTGCGGTTTTAACTGCTGGGATACAGATGGATGATATAGAGTTTGGGCAACAAGTTCACAGTTTTGTGGTGAAGTGTAATTTTGTGTGGAATGTGTTTGTGGCTAATGCTTTGCTTGATTTCTACTCGAAGCATGATCGGATTGTTGAGGCAAGGAAGCTTTTTTATGAGATGCCAGAGGTGGATGGTATCTCTTACAATGTGCTCATCACGTGTTGTGCATGGAATGGAAGAGTTGAAGAATCTCTTGAACTTTTCAGGGAGTTACAGTTTACTAGATTTGACCGGAGGCAATTCCCCTTTGCTACCTTGTTGAGCATTGCTGCAAATTCTTTGAACCTGGAAATGGGTAGGCAAATCCATTCCCAGGCTATTGTAACAGATGCCATTTCGGAAGTTCTAGTTGGGAATTCTTTGGTTGACATGTATGCTAAATGTGACAAATTTGGGGAAGCAAATAGGATTTTTGCTGATCTGGCACATCAAAGTTCAGTTCCATGGACAGCTTTGATCTCAGGTTATGTTCAGAAGGGACTACATGAAGATGGCCTAAAGCTATTCGTTGAGATGCACAGAGCCAAAATAGGTGCTGACTCGGCCACTTATGCCAGCATCTTAAGAGCCTGTGCAAATCTAGCTTCACTGACACTAGGAAAACAGTTACACTCACGTATAATCAGATCAGGATGCCTTTCAAATGTATTTTCTGGGAGTGCACTGGTTGACATGTATGCAAAATGTGGATCCATAAAAGAAGCACTTCAAATGTTTCAAGAGATGCCTGTGAGGAATTCTGTCTCCTGGAATGCACTGATTTCAGCCTATGCACAAAACGGAGACGGTGGCCATGCTCTTAGATCATTTGAACAAATGATTCATTCAGGTCTGCAACCAAATTCTGTTAGCTTCCTTAGCATTCTATGTGCTTGCAGCCACTGTGGTCTTGTTGAAGAAGGACTACAGTACTTTAACTCCATGACTCAAGTGTATAAACTTGAACCCAGAAGAGAACATTATGCATCAATGGTTGATATGTTATGTCGTAGTGGAAGATTTGATGAGGCTGAGAAATTGATGGCTCGGATGCCATTTGAACCGGATGAGATAATGTGGTCATCAATTCTCAACTCATGTAGGATCCATAAGAATCAAGAGTTGGCAATTAAAGCAGCAGACCAACTATTCAATATGAAGGGCCTTAGAGATGCTGCTCCATATGTTAGCATGTCCAATATCTATGCAGCAGCTGGTGAATGGGACAGTGTGGGAAAGGTGAAGAAGGCCTTGAGAGAACGAGGGATCAGAAAGGTCCCGGCATACAGCTGGGTTGAAATCAAACAGAAGACCCATGTTTTCTCCGCCAATGACACGTCTCACCCACAGACGAAAGAGATAACGAGGAAGCTTGATGAACTGGAAAAGCAAATGGAGGAACAAGGGTATAAACCTGACTCAACTTGTGCCCTTCACAATGTGGACGAGGAAGTCAAGGTAGAGTCACTAAAATATCACAGTGAACGCATTGCCATTGCCTTTGCACTAATTAGCACCCCAAAGGGGTCACCCATATTGGTGATGAAGAATCTACGAGCTTGTAATGATTGTCATGCTGCTATCAAGGTAATCTCCAAGATTGTAAATAGGGAAATCACAGTCAGGGATTCAAGTAGATTCCATCATTTCACAGATGGATCTTGCTCCTGTAAGGACTACTGGTAGGTTGCCTTTTGTTTCCACCAATAAAATCATGATTTTTTCTATATAAAAAAAGGAGCATATACACCACAAAGTCATTTCAAAAGATTCCTGAAGATCACTGGACTATTCCAGCAAAACGAAAAATTAGATCAAAGTCGATTCTGATCGATCTATTTGTGCCACAATTATGTCCCATAAATCAGCAGCTTCGCACATTCTTTAAACTTGGCCACCCCTAAAAAATACATGCCACTAATTCTCGAAATTATCTTCATAGTAGCAACAAAAACTAGGACAAGAAACACCTTTCAATGTGAAGTCGCTGCCTTGTTGGGAGGCAATTCCTCAGAACACGCCAAAGAAAATGCTAATGCGGAGGCTCCAAATGAGTGACTAGTTGCCGTTAATTTTAAAAGCATCATTGCAAATCATAATTTTCATGAGGTGGTGATATGCCGACTTGACACTATATTCTCCAATAGCATTTAATCTTCAAATGATATCACTGTCTGCAGTATTGGTTAAAGGCAAGGATATGATGTTCTGAAAATCCACATTGCTAAATAATTGCTCAGCAACGTCCAATCTCCAGCTTGGATGAGAATGATCACAACTTTAGTTTTAGAAGTGAGTTTTAGATGAAACCAACTAGGTTTGACAGCTTATCTATAATACTTCTCATAGAGCCCGTTCATAGATCAACAGATTTAGTTTAGATTATGTTATCATATTCCATAGAATAATTGCACCCAAATTAGATATCTAGAAATTTGGATCCTCTTCTCTCATGTTCCATCTCGCGATTAATATTGAAGAAAACTTTTTTGCAAGGATTTTAGCAAAAGTTTTAAAAAAAACGATCTGCAACGGTAATTTCAACAACATCAAGATTTTCAATTGTAATTGCGCAACAGTTAGTTTTCGAATTATAACTAAATCACGCTTTTGAGCCTCAATCTTGTGTGACTAATTTTCAACAGCATCCAGATTTTCAATTGTAATTTCAACAACATCCAGTTTATCACTCAAGCCTCAATCTTTTGAGCTAACTACAGGACTAATTCACAATCTAAAACTTAATCACACTTAAAGCTTTTCAATCCTGTCCAAAGATTTCTAACCTAAGTTCTCTCTTACAAAATTAAGTTTTAGATTGTGATATAACAGATTATCATGAACGAACATGACCTAAAACAGAAGTGTAAATAATTATAGATCTGCTACTGAATCTATAACAATATAAGATGAACTGATCTCAAAAGCTCAGATTTTCATTTAGAAAACTCGAATTATGCATGAGGTGAACTGTTGAGCCATTCCAAGAAAACTAAAGTTACACTAAGTTTTGTTGTTCACAATAAAATGCTATAAATGAAATGTAACTTTCATGACTAAAATTTGAATTGAAGAGTAGGCAAATGGGAAAATTTGAATTAGAAAAAGAAACTAATATATAGTTTTGCTTTCTCACGTTTTTGCTAGACGAATTAACACGCATACCAGGGAAAAAGTCAACCAGAACTAAAAACAAAGCAATTGTGTGTATTCCAGTTACAATATGTTAGGGGGAAAACTAAAAAGCCAAATAAACAAACATTCAGAAACATTTGGGTAGAATGTGTAACTAACAAGATTCATGTGACAGACTTGTTCGGTAGACTATGTGTATATTTAGTTTGCAATTAAAATTGTTGTGATACACTTTCCAATATAGATCACGATCCTTTTGCAAAAGTATTTTTGCCTCACAAAGTATTTGTCTCAAAAGTAATTTTTCACCAGTGCCAAACTATAATCCCAAAGGAGCCGTATAATTATTTACACTTCTGATTTAGGTCATGCTGGTTCATGATCATCTGTTATATGTTGTTAACGAGTCTCATCTATTAGATTCGATAAGTATACATATTTGTCACTGAAAGGGGCAATCATGACTGAATTTTGCGATTTCTATAGATTAAATGTGAAAATTTTACTTTCTTGATTGAAACCCGAGGGAGCTCAAAAGCACACAACTAACAGTTACCACAGACCTTGTATACTAATCATCAATTGAAATCTCAATACTACAAAAACTTCCACCGAAAAGCAATATATAAAAAACGAATTGAAAAAAAAAACAACAAAAAAATCTATTTCCTAAGCAACTCATCAGGAACAACCCTAAGCTGCTTCCTCTGCTTGGATTTGGCGATCTTCTTCAACGTATTAGGGTTCGTAATCTTCTGGAATTTGGTTCCAGATCTGATAATATTCTCCTGCTTCTTCTTCTCCCTCTCCTCTCTCTTCTTCCTCTTCTCGACCTTGTTCAATCGAATCTCCTCCTTCAGCTCCATCATCCTCTCCTTGTACGCCTTCTTTATCACCTTCTCCCTCTCCCTCTGCTCGAACGTCGTCCCCTTCCGGCTCACCTGCGCCGCCGACGCCCTATGCTGCCGCACCTGCTTCCACTTCCGCCCCGACACCCTCCCGGCGATCACGCCGTCGTAGCTCGCCTGCCCGAACACCGGCTTGTCCGGATTCTCCGACGACGGCACCGCCGATCGCTTCGCTGGCGGAGGGAGTGCGTCGTCGGTGTCCATCAGAGAGGCGCCGTCGATGGCGTTGTCGTCGTGCTGAGGCTGCGACTGCTGCTCTCTCTTGCGCTTGTAGGTTTTGCCGCCGAAACCCTCGTCGAGGCAGCGAAAGTCGATTGTGCACGCCATGAGTGTGATGTGCGAAGAACGAAGAAGAAAACCCTGATGGATTTTAGGGTTTTATAGGGTATATTCTCACTCACTCGCTGGTCTTGTTTTACGAATATGACCTTCTTTTCACAGTTTTATGACCGTTTTGTCTTTAGAATAGAATAATTAGAGAATTTATATGGTATATGCATGAATTTAGAGTTATATATACAGGGTTACTTTTAAATATTAAAAATTAAAATTAAAATATATTTAAAAAATATTAGCTTAATTTATAAAATTTTATTATCATTATTAACATAAAAATATAAAAATAGATTTTTTTTAATTAAAAAAAACTAATATAATTGATAGAAGATTCTTTTATTGGCGATGTTAATATTTTATCATGTTTACTGTTGTTAAATAAATTTAAGTTGAAGAAATAAAAAATTATATTTTGATTGAAAAGGTCATTTATAAGAAGAAGAAGAAGAAAATATTGTTTGACATGGATCACAAAATGAATAAGACACTTTAATACCTAAAATAATAATAAACAACTGTCTCCCTCCAAAGAATAAATATTCAAAACTATTACTGCATCCTATTCTTATTATAACATACAACTAACAATTCATCAGGATTAAGAATTTTAGTTAACTTAATTAAAAGCACTAAATTTATCTTAAATTGATATTATTTTATTCCAAAATCATCCATGCAAATACAATTAACAAACATTAATAGATTATGTTTCTCTAATTGTCATGTCATTCTAAAACTTATTTTAATGAAATGTTTTTTAAAAAAAAATAATTACAGCATAAAACATTTTAGATTAGACTTTATAAAAAAAATTAACCATTTATTCCTTTCAATCTTTACCCTTTTATTTCTATCTCTAAATTAAATTTTAATTATTTTTTAAAACAAATTGTCATTAAATTTATGCTAAAATCTATCGTTATATTTTTATTTAAAAATTATCAAATTAAATATTTATTTGAAATGTAAATTTCATCTTTCAAAACTCATTTCCATATCATACTTTAATATTCATAAAGAAAAAACATCTAATAATGTTTTGTTTGAACAAAAAATGGAGAGATAGAGGAGGGAGAAGAGTGAATTTTTTTAAAAAACTTTTCATATTTGGTTTGGTTTGGTTTGGTTTAATTTTTAGAATGGGAGGAGAACGAAGGAGAGCATGAATCGGGGTTGAAACAGTTCTAAGTGTATTGACTAAAGATAATCTACTTATATTCTGAAATCTAAAATTACAAGGATATAAAAATAAATAAATTTTTAAAATCTCTTTCCTTTCCTTGGAAACTAAACAAGAAAGAGTTACTTCTCTCCTCCATTAAAATCCCTCCTCTCAACCTAATAAGATATCTAATCAAAATCTCTCTTTCCTTTTCTTCCCCTCCCTTGAACCATACTGTTCATAAGATATCTAATCAAAATCTCTTCCTTTTCCTCCTTTGAACCAAACAATCCATAAAGTAAAGTCATTCTATTCTACTATTATACTTCCTTTGTATATAAGAAAAGGTTTCTTGGTATAAGAAAAAAAAAATTTAAATTAAAAAAAAGGACTAAGTTTATTGATATAATTCTAACCCAATAATATAATGATTGATATTGATATCAATTATATAATTCTCCTATAAGTATTAAGAAGATTATTCAAACTCACAATAAAATATAAATAACTGCTTGCACCTGGTCAAACCCCCTTATAGAGGAGGCGACCAGAATATACAAAGGTTTACTCTGTCAATAACATACTAATAAATACTGTACTAATATATCGTTATTCCTCCTAGCCAAAAAATTTCTTAACCTATAAGATAAGATATTAATCTGCTATATTGGCAAAACAAAAGTATACCGCTAAGATAATGCAGGAACCGAACCATTTCTAGGTATGCATTCATTCTCTAATTCAGAGAGTTCGCTCTCAAAGAAGGCTTTGTGGAGAGCCCTGACACACTGGTCTGCTTCACTGTCATTTATAACTAACGAGATATTCACCTGGCGGGAAACAAACGATAATGAAATGAAAACGCTAGAGTAATAATTTGCAGATAAATGTAATTTATTTATACTCGGCCTGAATATGACATTGACAATTGATAAACCCCAAAAGCCAAGAAAAATACTAATGTGATAGTGGATAAGGAAGTTGTTAGTAAATATTTGTTTTATAATTTAAAATTTATAAAAATATGATACTCATATTAATTCTGTTTTTATAAGATAAATTATTTGTTTTAGAATCTGTTAAGTAAAATTAGATTTTTTATATTTTTTAAGATTTTGCTTTAATAGATCAATGCAATTTATTAGTTGGTTTTGTAACATCCCATTTTTTTCATAAATAAATTTAAGAATTTTTTAGTAAAAATAATAAAAATAAATAAATAGAGTAAATAATAGATCGTAAATGTCCCTAGCTATAAATAGCAACATGTTAGGTTTTTCAGACTGACTCCTCAGCCTCCTCTGCCTCTCATTTTCGTTTTTCCCCTTCTCCTCTCAAAACCCTTTCTTTTTCCCGCAGCCCACAAAACCTGTCTTAGAAAAACGATGATCTCGGACTCATTCACCGTTGGATCGTCGTGAAATTTGAGCACCACGTTCGCAACCCAATTTCGAGCATTCTCACCATTGGGAATTGCAAAATCATGTCTGAGCTTAGAGGAAAACCCTTCGCATTGTAGCTTTTTATTTTCCCGCAGAAACCCAAAACTGTCTCGGTAAAACTACGATCCCGGTTTTGTTAACCGTTGGATTTTCATGAAATTTGGATATGTTGTTCGAAATTAAGTTGCGCACACTTCCACCGTTGGGATTTGCGAGATAATATTCGTGGTGGGAGAAAAAGGAATCGCATGAAGACAGTACAAGCGGAGGCTTCAATCTCTTCTCCTTCTCTCTAACGTTCGAGAATTCTATCGGAGCAGTCGGAGGAAAAACTTGAGGAATCTCAGGGAACCGCTATAGATGCCGCTATCGTTGTCGGAAGACACGTGAGTCCGCTTAGAGGTAAGGGATGAGTTATTCACAATTGGGAACTAATGAGAACATGTGTAGGGATCCTTAGAGATATCAATTGGAATGGGTTTTTGGATGTTTTTGCAATTTCATTTTATCCTTATAATTATTACAGTGAATTATATATGTTTGACAGACCAATTGTTGTGAAATTGATATGTTATTATGTTGAGCGTGAACCCTATAAATTGAGTACTTTTTCTAATTAATATGAATTGATAAAATAAAGTAAGGAGAAATTTAGAGAGAGATATTGATTTTGTATTTTCTCTTTTTCTTGTTGTTTAGGTTTTTATATATAAATTAAAAAACTAATATCATAATTGAAACTGACCAAAGTGTTCATATAATTATTTAGAATTTGTGCATTGAAAGCTTACTTTGAAATTTGTGATTTAATATGATGTATGCTAGTTTATATATATAGAGGTAGTTATTTATATTAATAATTTATGTAAATAATATTGTAGAGTGTTATAGTATGATTCCAAAAATTATTAAGTGTTGGAGTTTGAGAATATTATGGTTAAATTTTATGAACATGTGTATGTTGTACCTTATGAATATCATTGGGAATATTATGAGATGGTTGATGTGATGTTATGAGATGTTAAAGTGTGGACATGATATTCGATTGTGAATAAGTGGATGTGTTAACATTTAATGTTACATTAATTATATTGTGAGCTATGAATTATACAATAACCCGATCAGTGTTTATGCGCAGTGTTAAAGAGAAAGTGTAGGTTCCTAGTTAAGAATCAGTGTTAAATTGTAGCGCAATTGTGTTAAACATGTTTGAAACATGAGTGTGAGGTCGTGGTATTTTATAATTCATGAGCAGTGCTTATAAATGAAATATGTGATGAATTGTGGAATGATATGTTGCCTTGAGATTATAATATTGTTATTGAGATTGAGTAAAAGTGTAAAGTAGAACAGGTGTTGAATTGTGAGATATGTGAAAACATGTGATGGTGGATTGTGACATTATGAGATGTGAAATTGTGAATGAGTTTTGGTTGTGAATAAGTGTGTGATTAACTCTTGATGTGACATTATTTGTGTTGTAAGCTGTGAATTGTACAATAACCCGACCAGTGTTATCTTGAGAAAAGTGTAAATGCGCAGTGTTAAAGAGAAAGTGTATGTTTCCTATTTAGGAACCAATGTTAAAGAGAAAGTGTAGGTTCCTATTTAGGAACCAGTGTTAAATTGTAGCGCAATATGTTGTACGTGCTTAAGACACGAGTGTGAGGTCGTGAGTATTGTATAATTCACTAGCAGTGTCTGTGTGGTAAAATAATTTTAGGGGTTGGACCTGAATCAGGAGGGAGAGGCCCTGATGGACTCTTCGGAGTGTAGGCCTTGGGGGTCACCGGGTTTGAGTGCTCTTTTAAGCCTATGCTGATCCCATATGGTTGGAGCATTCTCGCAAAACATCGTGACCCTGACTGGTCTCCCTATGATCTTACTTAGTGAGAGTGACCTGACAAACCCATTGTGTGGTGTGTCTTGTTATGTACTCCTAAGCGCCCCAGGGTGGTTTTTCACTGACATGATACCACATTGCATATAGGTTTGAGTCTTAGAATAACTGTCTCATGCGCTTGCTAATTGTTTATTATGAAATTGATGTGTTATTATGTCTTAATCAGAGAATGTGATTTTTGTGTAATGTGATTGATGATTGAAAAATGTGATTGATGGATGAAAAGTGAACTTTGAATGACAAAGTGGTGGAATTACGTGAATTACGTGTAAGTAAATTTTATTTAGTTTATATGATATGTATATCTAGTTGTCTTGTTTCTCTATTAGTTAGGAATGTGATAACTCACTCCCCGTGTGTTGTTTGTGTTTGGATCCTGTGATGATCTTGAACTTTGTGTTCGGGGGAGCAGACGACTAGGTGAATTGATTTAAGGAACTTTGTATTGAAGGACGTCGAGACACAACGCTCTGATAGGATGTGGCATTGGGATATAGGGTTTTATATTAATTGTATGAAGTCTTAGACGGTCTTGCTTAAATCGAGATAACTTTATTATTTATTTGGACAAGTTTGAATATGATGTAGAAGAAAGTGAATATGAGCCTTTTATCCCTTTGAAAAACTTGTATTTACAAATGTAAAAAAAAAAAATACTATTAATTAATATTTGGATTTTTATTCCTTTATCAGTATATATGTGAGGGGTAGAGGGTGTCACAGGTTTGATATTTCTAAGTTAGTTTCAATGGTCAGATTTTTTTTTTTTTGTTGCATAAGGGATCTATGCCTATATATATCTCTTTCCTCCTCTTTAGAAAATACAAGCACGAAAACAATTTTGATTTCTTTCTCTCTATATTTTTTTCTTCCTTTTCTTAACTTATTTTTGAGAACAAGAGCATTCGTGTTCAGAAGGTTCGAACATCCTTTCGCTAAAGATGATCGGAACCAACTGGTTTTCATATCTTGGGAGAGAAGGGCAATCAGATTTTCCTACTAGTGGGGACATTTTCTCTCTAAGGAGCATTTGCGTGCTTCAACCCAGACTAATAAAATTTATCCCTTGAATTATTTCTTTATGTTTATTGTATGATATAGTGCATTGTTGATTCATGTTCTAAAATTATGTTGCTATTGTTTTTTAATTTAAGACTTTACATTTTCTTCTCATTTATTTCCTTTATTTTATTTTAATTTTCTAACAAAACCCACAAGGGTTAGCATGAGATCTTAGATTTGAAACTCATTGTTTATTACCTTCAACAAATATGATGTTAATATGCATGCAAAGATTACAACGAGGCATAAGTCTTTCAGATAACTTAACACATGTTAAGTGTATAACAAGGACATATACAAGCCATTGCTTGTGACTGAGGATTAAAAAAGCTAATAATTTCTTAACAGCAACTAGCCAACTATAACGAAGAAACATCGGAAGTTTATAAAGTGCATACCTTAGATGCACCCTGAGAGATCATTTGAACAGTGATCCCAAGAGTTCGAAGAACATGAAAGGCCTGCAACAAAAGGCTAATCAGTAAATTTTAAAGTCAATAAAAGAGCAAAACATTAGCTTATTACAGAAGAACGCAAGTTGATGAGAATCAACTTAGTCCAAAAAAGTGCATCAAACAAGCCCAGGAACTTATTGCAATATGCAATTTTGACCATGCTCCAAGATAGGGACAGAACATCAAAGCATCAAAATAGAACTTTTTAATAATATTTCTCAGAATAATATTCAAAGGGAGATAATATAACACAAAACCTTCTCCAATATTAGTGATGACTTCTGAACATTTCCAATGAGAGAGATTATGGATCTGGTCTTTAAGAGATTTACCACAGCAATTTTTTCCAGTTCTTCGACAACATAGTCAAGTTCCTGTTTAAAGATAAAGAATGATAGCCGATTAGACTTATGCAATGGCTGGAACAAAACTGGAGACAGGGCAAGGATGGAGCGTGCATTTGTTTCCTTTATGTAAGTATAAGACTGGGTGACCTCAAGCAGATAGATATTATCTAAGATGGCCATCAACTATACTAATAAGTAATAACAATAACCACGTCCACGTCTTATCCCAGTAGGCAGAAAATACTCCATCGATCAAATGACACCATTTCTTAATATCATAACTCATCAACAAAAAATGGAAGTAGATCAATAGCAATAAAGTTAATGGAAGTAGAACAAAAAGGCTTACCTGTTGAATTAGCTCTCTGCTCCATAGCTTTGATGGATCCAATGTCAAGGAAATACTAACTTCACTTGTAGCTACAACATCAACTGATATGCCTAACTCTTCGAATATTGAAAATACCTGCATCAACTGTTAGCCTAAGTCTTCGAAGATAGGAAGAGACTCAACCACTGGGAGCACAGGTCTGACAGGTGTTAGCTTTCTCACCTTAGCAAGGAACCCAAACTGACCAAGCATGCGAGTGCTTACAATATCTAACATGGTCACATTACGTTTCAAAACAATGCTTGTTAATAATGCCTGCAAGCACAAATAGGAAAACTTAACAGTGTCTAAAATCATCCTTCAAATAATTGTATTTTTCCTCTATGCCAAGGCTCAATTATACAAACCTTGCTCATATCCCTTGTCTTAGCAATCAGAGTACCTGGAGCTTTAGGGTTGTATGAATTTTTAACCCTAACAGGAATATCACTTTCCCTAGCCGGTCTCATAGACTGTGGATGGAGGACCTGCAAATCAGATAAATAATTCATACACAAGATTTAATCTGATATCCAGCCCATGTCATGTCAATAATCATGCTGCTCATGTCGGTGCTGCTAGGTAAATAACACAGAAATATTGTGAGCAACAACTTTTTTAAATAGTAAAGATCTAATATAATTTGGTGAGTCTAGTTTTATCAGTTAATGATCATTCTTATTAAAGTATTCACTTTTAGGGGTATATTTTTTTATGGCTATTAAGCATAGGTTTAAGGGCTGTGTTTGTATTAATTTATTCATGTTATTGTTCCTTTATTCTCTTTTTTTTTTCTCTCTTATCAATAAATTTTAAATCAAGTCCAAAAGAAATGGAACAAAAGTACAAAACATCAGTCCTTACAGTCAACCAGTTTTAGTGCAACCATAATCAAAGCCGCAAAGTCATGTCAAATCTCATGAATACTCTCAGAGCTCCAATAATATATTATTAAAGAAGATACATAAATCATTGTGCATGTTTGAACTAGCTTATGTTGTATTAAAATAATATTGCAATCAAAATGTAATCAAGAGAGGTTTTGGCTGAAAAATTATTGTTAGGTAGAAATTAAGGTTAAAATGATAAATTATAAATCAGCTGCTGTTGCATAAGAAATAATCATCAGAGGGAGGAAACTATAAAACTATAAATTTATACTAACTTTAGCATAAACTTTGATATATTAACAAAAACATAGCCCGGGAATGGACATTAAGATTTTATGACACCCAATTATATTAATTTGGAATGACAAGTTGCAGCTTTGGATGGCCATTGATATGTGTGCTATGCAAGTCTAGTTCCAAACAGTGGCACAGTTTTTTTTGCATTGTCAGCAGCTACTATAATTATGGAATAAATTGTTCCAAGATCTTGGAGAACTTTCACTTTTGGCCAATTTCTTTTAATACATTTCAAAGGTTTCTTCTAATAGAATTTGTTGCCAGGTGTTATGTGGTTCTTTGAACATAATGGTGTTATTTGACTTTGATCTATAAAGACACTACAAGAGGGAATAAGCTTTGGAATTTGGAATACTTGACGTTGTTTATGTTTCTCAAGTGTATTGGGATGGAGCAGAATGGCTATATCTTCCAAGAGTTTTTTCTTTTCTTTATCCACCCCCCCCCCCCCCCCCAATATGTTATGGGCTTACTTTGTTGATAACTTCTATCCGGTGTTCTCTCCATGGTCAAGAGAATAGCCTTTTGCAATTAGCCCTGTAGGCTCCTTTTTCAGTTTCTCTATTCCTTCCCCAGTTGTACATTTGCAGTATTGAGTTTCTCCTATCAAATAATTGTGTTTAACACTACAACAACAATGACAATAATCAAGCCTTATCCCAGTATGTTGGATTTGTAAAGCAAATATACAGTTTAAAATATTATTGCTTATAATTTGCATCATAGCAATAAGACATGTGATTCAACACTAAATCAGAACCAAGAATGCTTACTAGAATCCTTTTATTTTATACACATGAGAGAAATGGTACATGGCATATTGTCAACAAAATTATGATGATACCTGAGCACCAAAGTATGCAAGTTCAGCAGCCTCATCAAATGTCAAATATGGAACAGGTTTTGCTTGTGGGCATATATTTGGATCACAGGTTAGAACACCATCAACATCTTTCCATACCTGTTTAAGGGACTCAAATTAATTGTTTCATTTTATCTTTATTAAATCTATATGCAAAGGAAATTACGCATAAAAATTTGCAGTATTTCATGCTTGGGTTTTACATTATGAAGTCAAAAAGACACTTGCATTTCCGACATCAAGAATTTGGAATTAATGCACATGTATCTAACAATTCATTAATATGCAAAGCAAGTGCACTGACATTCCGACAAGATTTTAAAATTCATAACCAAGTGTTTATGTATGAACCTGGATTTCTGGCAACCCTAGCGCTTTCCCAATTGTTGTAGCAGTTAAATCACTTCCACCTCTACCCAATGTTGTCACCGCACATGATTTTCGTGCCTGCAAGAAGGAAAAAATTATTAAATTTGTAACTAGAGAAATTCACATTTTTGCAATGTAAAAGACAGGAAAACTAGAGAGATAGGTGTTGAGGCAGGGGGAGGAAGAACTGCTAAAATGTAAGGCATCAAAAAGACCTTTCCAAGGAAGCCTGTAACAATTGGAATAGCAGGATCAGAAACCCAATCACTATGTAACCTCTTTGCAACAGCAGGATATGTTGCTTCCAAAATGTCAGCATTTGTGAAGTCATCAGTTGTTATAATACCCATCTCAAATGCATCATACTGCCAAACAAACAAATAAAATTTAGAAACAAACTATATTGATCGAGATTCAGAGTTGGACAATCCTAATCAGCCATTACGAAACTTTTTTATTTGTAATAAGTTTTAGATAGGCAACCAAAACATACTTGGCGGGCCTTAACTCCTAATGTATTAAGATATGCAGCAAATATCCTAGTGGACATGCACTCTCCAAATGAAACTAAATAGTCTTGAGTCCGTGGAGTCAACTCTTTCATCATAGCTATCCCCTTTAGAAGTTGCTCCAATTCTTCTAGATGCTCTGGAAATCACAGACAAATATGATGTTGACAAAAATATGAGTACATACATATCAAAATTACTTGAACATGCATATTGACAAGAAAGAAATGTTATGGTAGAATAAAATAAAAACTTGCATGACATAACAAGCAAAAACTAATGTAACCAAAATAAGATATAGTATGGAAGAAAGTAACTCACTCTCAATAACATTTCTGTCCACTCCAAGCTGTTCCACAGTCCTAAAATAAGACAACAACACACAACGACTAATAGAGAGCTTTTAAGTCTAAAAAAAATGTGACTTCCCATTATTCTTCGAAAACATCTTCACTAAACATAAAAAAGTTAATAAGAAAATTGATTGTCCTTACCTGAGATGAAGATCTTTTATTATGTTGAGCTCATCAATACTATCAGCATTAGTTACTCCACAGCTTACAGCTTTTTCTCCAGCCTAACAAGACAAAAAGTATCTCATTACCTATAAATTGAAGACTACATCATCTCAATTGCACCGAGTTGCAGACCACATTGACCTGCAATGCAACCACAACCAAAACGCAACCCCAAAGGAATGTAACAAAAATATATTAAAAAGTGAGAAAAACAATACCAGCAAAAGCATGTTAGTTGTCTTTCCCATGGCAGAGAGAACAATTATTGGCCTCTCTTCCGGGAAGCTCAGAATAAGGTTGGCAACCTCTCTCATTCTTTCAGCATTGGCAACCGAGGAGCCACCAAACTTCATGACACATGTGTAACTCATTTCAGTTTCCGCAAAGCCCCCACTTTCACCCTCAACCACATCACTTTCAGTTTCCTTGCTGCAACTAACCCTGAGTGCCGCCACCCTCTCACTCGAAACTCTCCTCACAAGGGGAACGGGAGTAACAAACCCAATTCGCCATGGCAGCCACAGGGGTGGTTGACATTGACAACACACTCTTCTACTCAAAGCCACGGGGACCGTGCTCTTACTAACCCAACTTAGTTGCATAGTGCTTGCCATGCTTATTATGAGTTATACGTATTTTGACAAATAACTCAAATCAAATCCAACCAAAAACAATAAGCACAACCAACAACGAAAAACAAAATGTCCTCGGTAATCTGTATCAGTTATCAGTGAAATGCCTCAAATGTTCAAAGCTCGATCTGCGAAAAATTATCAAATTATATCCATTCAGTCACAATGAAATTATCAAAATTCAAAAACTAAAGGAAAGAATAAAAAGCAATAGTTAATTCTATTTCTTGTAACGGTTGTTCGAGCAGAAACCGGGGGCTATTTATGGAGTTCAAAGTAATAAATAACTTGTGAGAAGGAGTTTGGCGAAAATGCAGGAAAGCGGTTCAGAAGAAGAAACTCGGAAAATGGAAAATTTGAGAGAGGTTAGGGTTTTATTTTAGGAACAGTGGTTTTGATCAGAGTGGTGGAAGTGATTTTGACCGAGAGCTAAAAGTCTCTCTGCCTCTGGTGTTGACTAAGAGTAACTACTGTGACTGTCTGTGATGGCAGGGAAAAGTGAGTGCAACGCTTCTGGTGGCGGCTATTCTCTGTTTCATTTCTGAAACGACAAAAACGTGTTATTTCCTTAACTAACTTCTTAAGGACTAAAACTTTTTTTCCTCTTTTAAAATATTATATAAGTCTTTATAATTTAATTGAATTTTGAATTAATTCATGTAATGTAAAGGTTTATGATGATTTTTTTTACTTAATGGTGAAATGTTTTTATGTTTTAAAAAAATAAATAAAGATTGATATTTCATTCACAAAAAAAGGACAAAAAGTCTTACATAAGAAGACATGAAGGTTTGTAATTGGTGAGGGATCTTCTCCACCCGGTATCTTTCTATATAATCATAGACAAAATTAGCTAAAAAATCATAGCCCTATTAGCTGATCTATGAGCAAAAATCAACATATTGGGAGAATTAGGATTAACAATCCTACAGAGTCTCTTTGATCACATTGTCCAAATAGTTGTTACCAGTCGAGTCCTTGTTCTTCCACGTTTGAACTAGTCTTTGGAAATCCGATTTGAATTGGATCAAACCAAAGGAAAGATTTACTGTCATTTTTGCAACCCCCCTGAAAGTTATCACTTCTACAATATGCGCTTCATAGCAATTAGGGAGAAGGACAGAGCCCACAGATAACACTTCACCATAGTGGTCACGAAAAACCACTCCCAAACCAGTTCCATGATTCTGCTTAAGGGAAGCATCAAAATTTGCCTTAATGACTCCCTCCCTAGGACGTACCCAGCTTTTGGGATTCGGTTTAAATGGAGAGAGGCCACGGTTTATAGGACCCTAAATGGAACGAGCTTTCTCCAAAACAAACTCAAAGGGATACTTCTTTTGCTGGAAAAATATTGATTCCTGTGGAACCAAATGGCCCATAACAATTCACAAATCTTGACTGAGAAGCCCAGGTCCCTAAGCTAAAGGCACTCTACAAACCAGCCCGCAAAGGAAGATCCTTGACCAACTTTGATTCTTCCTCCCAAGTTGAGGCAAACCAAATTCTCCTCACTTCATCACAAAGCAGGAACGCATTCACTATGTCTTCTTCCGCTTGGCCACATCTTGGACAAATTGGGTCCACATCCATGCCTTTTCTAGACAAATTTTGTCTCACAAGGAGAATGTCTTTGCACACTTTCCACACAAAGTGGACACATTTAGGAATGAACTTAATCTTCCACAAACCTTTACAAAATTTCCCAGGGATAGATCTTATGACAACACCTCCACAATCATCTTTTTAATCACTTGAGAGTATCCTGACTTAATAGAATAAGCCTTAGAGTCCGTGAAGCGCCAAAGTCTCGTCTTAGGTGATAGAGGACTATCCAAGGAGGAAGAGTTTGGCTTAGCTGGGCTCAACATGGATGGACCAATCACTTGAGCAAGGAGTAAGAGATTTTAAGAAGAGCTTGACAATAGACTAAATTCTTTCATGGATGAAAGAGAAGAAGAAGTGAAGTTCATTTATTTTAGTCAACTTTTAGAATAAGATTTATTTTCATTTTTAATTATATTTTTGGGCCTATTTTTGGACTTGTAATGGATTGTTACCTTTTTTATTGTTATTTTTAATTCTTTTAGTTATTAGATTAGTTAATGGGAATTGGGCCTAATTTAGGGTTATTAGTAGGAGTTATAAATAGACTTTTTAAACACTTTGTTGACGGTTTTTATGAAATTTCATATTAGACACAATTAAGAGGTGTCTCTCTTGGTTCTTGTGTGAAACCTTAGATTCTTATCAAAGAATTATATTCTTTGTAGCGAATCATCCTCAACTTATCAATCTCCCAAGATTGTGGCACTATTCTTTCCATCTTCTTCTCTAATTCCGCTTTATCCTTTTATTTTCCCCAATTTCATAGAGTTCCAAATTGGTTTTCCAGTTTGCTGATGTTAAAAATTGGATTCACAAATCAGGGTTCCATCATCAGGTGGCTTAAAGTATCTAAGGGGGATAGAAAGAATTATCTGGCAGATACTTTGGTGAAACATAGCATTCAATTTTTGCACATCCTAGGTGTGAGTTTCATGGTCAATCAACTCAGCAACCTTGAAAGGGCCTTCATCTTTGAGATCCTGAGCAATGTGTTAATCTAGTAAGATTGGGTTACTGGGAATCCACCTATCAAACCAAAATCTTAACAAAATGGTCGTTTCCAATTCACCAACTTGAACCATCTTCAATCACGTCTTTTGTTGAAATAATGCTAGTCCAATTGTAGCTTGGCCTAAACGGTTTCTTCACTTCCAACAAGGATGAGTTAGGAAAGTATCAGGCCTTGATCACCCTAGAAGCCAAGTTTTTTTCCTCCTCGATCAACCTCCAAAGCTGCATAGCGAGAAAGGCTTTTGTTGAAAAAGTGTATCCTACGAAAATCCAATCCACCATTAGATTTAGGTTCAAATAGCTTGTCCCAGTGAATCCAATGCAGTTTCTTGGTTTCAATGTTACCCCGTAGTAGAACCTAGCTATCATCCTCTCAATATCTTCACACAGTGCATAAGGGAGCTTAAAGTAGTTCATAATGTATGTGGGAATAGATTGAATGATTGCTTTTATGAGAGTCTCCTTTCCAACTTTGACAAGAAGCTTTCTTTCCACCCTTTCAGTTTTTTCCACACCCTCTCCTTCACATATTGAAAAATGTAGACCTTTGATCACCCAACTAGGGTAGGCAAACCGAGATAACTTCCATGGTGACTAACATCCTTTATGTTTAAAAGCATGGCTAGCTCATGAGATTTGTTTGAAGGCACATTTTGGCTGAAGCTAATGTCAATTTTGGAAAAGTTAATCCTATCATTCCTATGCCCCAAAGCTTTCTCATAGGCTTCAACGATGACCAGGATATAGAGGGTTTCTCATTGGATTGCTCTAACAAAGAGGATACTATCATCGACAAAGAAGATGTGGGAAACTTAGGCGCCCTTGGGCAAACTTTCATCGTGTTAAGGACTTTATTTGCCATTGCCTTGGTGATAAAGGCTGAGAAGGCTTCAATGCACAATATAAAAAGATAAAGAGAAAGGGGATCCCCCTAGTGTAACCCTATCTCTGCTGTGAAATTCCTTTCAGGTTGACAATTAATAAGCACGGAGAAAGATGTGGTAGCTATGCATCTATAGATCATACTGCACCATTTTTGGGGAAATCCCGTAGATTGAAGAAAACTGATAAGTAAGTCCCACTCGACCTAATCATAGGCTTTTAGCATATCCACTTTAATGGTCATGTAGCCCTTTCTACCACATTGTCTGACACTCATGTGGTGAAAGCATTTGAAAGCAACCAGGGCATTAAGACCACCTCCGACAAAATCTGCTTCAATCTATTAGCTATGGTCTTTGTAACCATCTTGAAGATGACGTTACAAAGACTAATAAGGTGGAACTTTGTAGGTTTGTCGGGTTTTTTTTATCTTGGGAATCATAGCGATGAAGGTTTTGTTGATATCCAGGGGTCACCTTCATTATTGAGATAGTGCAGAACCTTATTGGTAACATCATCCCCAATATGAGAACACCACAAGGGCCTCATCAGGGCCAAGGGCTTTTGTGAAGTGCATTTGGTGAAAGGCATCCCAAACTTCCTCTCTAAAGAACTCCCAGTTAAGGGTCGCACAATGGCCCTCAGACACCCTCCCAACAACCAGAGAGGTCACTGCATCAATATCTTGTGGTTGAGAAGATTTGAAAAGGCCAGCAAAATAATTAGAAATGACAAGTTCGATACCTTTTTCTTTAGTTATGATATCCCCATTTGAATTTTTTATCTTCCTAATCGAGTTTGTTATTTGTCTTTGGGATGCTTTCTGGTGGAAGAAGACATTGTTTTTATCTCTATTCTTAAGCCAAGACGCCCTCGACCTTTGTTCCTATACAATTTCCCCCAACCGAAGAACTTCATCCAACTTCTGTTTAATTTTGTGAGTTTCCTGCAAGACTATTTTTGTTTGAACCTTTCCTTGGAATTGCTCTACTTTTTTCTTGAGGATTTTGATTTGCTTAGGGATATTTCCTAAAGAGTCATTCCCCCAAGCCATTAAGTTCGAGGTTGTTCTCTTAAGACTTTGAACAGAGTCATCCCCTTTATCCCAAAAGTGGGAAATCACCTTTTCACACTCATGTTCTCTTTCAAGCCACAACTTTTCAAACCTATAAATCTTTGGTCTTTTCTACCTTATGTTAAGACCACTAGAAAAGTCATAACATTCCACCAAAATCAGGTTATGATCTAACTTATGCCTTGGCAAAGTGGAAACCACTGAATCTACCCAAGAAGCTCTCTGCAAGGTGTTGGCCATTGCCCTATCAAGCCGCTTTTGGATGTTCTTGTCTCCTTGCCGTATATTAGACCAAGTAAATCTATGACCCACACAAACTAAGTAATATAGGTCCAGATTAGTAAAAACTCTATTAAACTCCATCATATGTTGCAAATTGGATTGACACTTTCCCCACTTTTCCTCTTGGGTTAGAATTTGGTTGAAATCTCCAAGATAGATCCATGGGGCTAACTCTAGAGGCTTCATACTTCTCAACAACTTCCAAGAGTCTAGCTTGTTTTCGACATTAGGGAAACCATAAAATAGAGTCATGTAGGCTTTTCCCCATGGTTATGGCTTAGTGAAAAGGATCTCACCTCCACATCAATAGAGTTTTTCCCCAAAATTGCTAAGCCTCCCGTTCTGTGCTTTCCACCTCCTTCACAATCAATCGCGACCAAATTATTCAAGAGATCCACACCTTTTAAAAACTGAATTTTCGTAACCTTCTTCTTGGTTTCTATTAGGAAAACCACATCAGAAACTTCATTTTTTTATGAGCTTTTTAAGGGCTCGCACTACTTGTGGATTCTCAAGCCCACGATAGTTCCAAGTTATGGCTCTCATGGCTCTTGGAGGATCTGTTAAATAGATCTCGTCGATATGAATAGTTGAGTTTTTTTAGGAGGTTGCTCCTCCTCCACATCCATGTCTACTTCATTCCTCACTCCCTCCATAGGTCTCTTACCCCCATGAAGGTGTCGCTCTACTTAAGGAAAACTTGGTTTCTCACACACCTCCCTTTTTCACTTCTTTGTTTGGGAGGGTATTTACTTGCTGGTTTTTTTTCTTCCCCATGTTTTCCTTCCTCTCCTTTTGGTTTAGGAACAAACATAACACCTTCTTGTTTTCTCACTTAGGTCCATTTCTCCCTATATGCTTCTTTAATGCACTCTTGATCCCCCCTATACTCACTCCAAAAGGTTTGGTTGTTTCCTTTAATTGTTCTTCCTGCACTAGGGAAATGCTCTCTAAAGAGAGGGCCACATGGAACCAATGGCCTCATCCTTTGTTCTTTGATGGGTCCCTCTTTCTTTTCCTTCTTCATTAGCCTTATCATCCATTGATGTCTTGAGATCTGGGCCTTTGTCCTTTATGGTAAGGCTAGGTTTTTTAATCTCCCAAAAGACACATCATGGTTGTTGGCAGCTATAACCTCAGACCTCGTAGAAAGGCCCCTTAGGTTTGGTCCAAACGGGTAATTCTCTAGCTCTTCATCATCAAATTCCTCGTTCCTCTTGTCACATTCCCTAAGCACATGGTCCACCTTTCCACATACGTAGCAAAAGTTACAAAACCTTTTAAATGTTATATGTCTCTTCTTTGCCCCATTTTCTCCTATTTTAATTTTCACTCCACTTCTTAGAGGTCTTATAATGCCAATTGAAACTCTTATACAAAGATAGTAGCCTAGTCGGTTCAGATCTTTGTCATCCTATGAAAGAAACTTCCCCAATACTCCCCTTATCACCTCAATTGTGCTCTTTATTCAAAACCCTATGGGTAATTCATTCAGTCTCACCCAGAAGGGTGATCTAGATAAGTCCACCTCTTCTGGTGACTCATATTTCCTTAGCTTCTTCAGGACAATGAGCTTTTTGTCAAAGTTTCATGGTGCCCCTTTTAAGATAAGATCCCTATCTTTGTGTCTAAAAAACCTAAAGGAAAATAGGTTCTTAGAGACATTCCTTATTTCAACCCCTAATTTTACTTTCCGTAAGTTTACCATGGTAGTCTTGAAATCCCGAGGGTTGATCACATTATCCGACAACATTTTCCTACCATCCATGCCTCTTCATGTTGCTCCTCGTCCTATACCTCATCATTTGATAAAACCACTATAGGGTCCTCATCGTCGTCCTCCACCTTCTTCTTCCCTTTGTCCATGTCAGAAGTTGGGTAGGCCTCAGTGAAAATAAGTCACAGGAGATTAGGTAAACCCTAGAATCTTCCGTCAGGTCAAAATCCTAGCAGAATAAGAGTAAACCCTTACACTAGGAGAAAGAGAACACCAAATTTTTGAAAAATTGAAATGTTGTTTGAATTCTTCCCAAATAAAAAAATACACCAATCAAAATTGATGATGAGTCAAGATTGTGTTTTTTCATATCCTACCTTAATTTCTCCTACATGTCCCTCTTTGAGGATCTAACCATGCATATAATTTGCCACATTGTTGAAACTATAATTTGAGCGTCATCATAATTTAAATGTAAATGAAATACAGTATGAATTATCAAAATGTAAATTAAACAACATAAATAGAGATTTTGAATAGTTATCAATGACTGTGACTCTAAAATGAATTGGCTCTTAATCAAACCAAATTTTCTTTGCAAGGAAAAGGGAAATGAAAAAGAACAGGATAAAAGAGATATCATGGTATTAGTCTACATCAAACAAACATCCATAAGCAATATCTAGTGGGGTGACATATATAGCAAAAATAACACAAAATATGATGCACTTTATATGAATTTAAAATACTGATTTAAAGTCTTGTTAAGACATGGTCAAATATGCCAAGAATTGCTTCCTTGGCACCACCTGGTCATAAGCTCTAAATTAGCTTTTCAATGGAGCAACCAATATCAATAAAAAAAATAGGCTAAAATATATTTTTCATACCTAAAAAATATGTCATTTTTAGATTACTACCTAAAATTCATTTTTTGTCAAAAAAACTACCTAAAAATTTTTTGTTTCAACTTAGTATTTGTCTTTAGTCTTATTCTGTTAAGTGATGATGTGACAGATAGTGTCATATCATCAAGCCTAATCACTAATACATTATTGTCACATCATCACCTTCTTCCTCAGGTTCCCCTCCCTCAAACTCACGCACCTCCATGCACCCCTCCTCTAAATCTCACATCCCGTCTTACCCTTTTCACGCTGAGCTCAGAGAAAAAAAATGCTTTTCGCTTCACCTCTCGTCTCGTTCGGTTCAACCATAGACCTTCCTCTGAATCACTTCTCTTACTCTACAACGACGTCTTTTTCCTTCTTCTTCTTCTTTGCTCACTTGGTTTAGTTCGCACTTTTAGTAAAACGTGCGCAAGTGTCATCGTTTTCTATAAATTCAGCTAGCGTTTCACTCTAGTTGTGATCTCTCATCCTAGCTCTCGTCGAGTTCAAGTTCAAATCGCCACATCTAAATTCACTTTTCTCTTAATCGAAGAAAGGACTTTGAATTTTTCAGCTTTTAGTTAGTAGCTAGTAATTGATTTGGGTCTTTGGTTCCATTTCAAGTTAACTTGTGTGGTGGAAGCTATGTAAATAATTACCTACACCAATTATATATCAGTATTTTTCTTGTTATAGTTAATAAAAAAGGAATTTGAATTTCTCATACTTGTTGAGTTTGTCCGCTTCTTTAATTTTTGATGATTTGTGTTCCCTTTTTGTACTAGGGTTCCAAGTTGCAAAGAGTACGATATTGAATTTTTTAGTTTTTTCATTAATTAAATTTTTGTGTAACTTTCAATAGTAATCCCCTTTTTCCTAGGTGCTAGAATTGCTTCGCAGGTGAGCGGAATTGATTTCGAAATTGAGTTGTTGTTGATCGTGAAGCAGCTGGCATGCTGTAAGAGGGGGAGAAGGTGATGACATGATAATGAAGTGTCAGTGATAAGGTTTGATGACGTGACACTCTGTCTGCTATAACTGGTACTAAGTTGAAACAAAAAAAAAATCAAATAGTTATTTGACAAAAAATGAATTTTAGATAGTAATTTAAAAATGACCTATTTTCATGTATGAAAAATATATTTAAGTAAAAAAAAAATAAGAGAACAATTGTATATCTTGACAACAAAAGAAACCCTAAACATATTATTTATTAACTCTAGGTACATCTTGTCGTGAGCCTAGTAATTAGGCATATAGTGTCTTTCACCTATATCAGAATTAAGTGTTAAAAACTCATTACCAATTAATCATATTATTAATAGGCTTAAATTTCCTTTAATGGAATAATTGTATTAGCCTGCTTTTTAAAAAAACAAAAAGTCAGAATTGATTATAACCGGCCCAAAGAAAATTCACACACAACCAAACCAGCACAAATAAGAGTACAAACATATGAAACTTACAGGAACATGCATATTAAGAAGAAAGAAAGGTTATGATATACATAGTTCAATCCAAGAGTCGATAAAATAAAATAAAAGTTGCATCGCATGCCATAACAAGCACAAACTACGGTTTGTCATTTTTTACTGTTATAATAATCACCATGATGAAATGATGCAATGTCTCCCTCAAGCAAGGGCTGATTCCATCATGCAACCCAATGCGTATAAAATGTGAATGCTGCTGTAGCCAGTGGCGGATGTACATACATTTCACGGGATGCACTTGCTAAAAAATTATACATAAAGATCTTAAATATGTATATTTTGTCTCCCTAATTTTATACTCCTTCCATGTATTTATTATTTTTATTTAAATATTTAATTGTCTTTTTTCCAATTGACTCATAAAAATAGGATAAGATAAGATAATTATTTCTCCCAATATATTTCATTTTTAGTTGTGTCAATATATATGATAATGATATCACATCTCTTATTCTATTTTGAATATATGTATTTTGTCCCGTGACACATGGTCTTAGATCCTGGTTGTATCCCTTAGATTACATAAAATATAGCTAATCTTGGAGACTAAAAGGATCAATGTTTGCAACCCCCAATCCAATACAGCTTTCGTGGCGCTTCCTTCTACTTTAGAGCCTGTGTTTTGCTTAGCTAAAAGCTCTGGATGTGAACGGTGACAAGGTTTCTTGTTCAAGTTATTATGAGAGGCTTTAGAGGATAACTAGCCCACACAAACAGCATCAAATTCCTTTTTATAATCTTAATGGGTTCATTTTGTGTTTGGTAACAATATCATTATTGCTGGTGCACCCAGCATTTTAAAAAATTGACAAAATTGTCTTTGTTTGGTTTTCTTCTTACAGATCAAGTTGATTCGGAAGAGACTTCCGGATCGACTTGATTCGTAAGAGGAAAAATAAAATTTTTATTAATTATACAAGATATTTAAAGATATTTCTTTCATTAATTATAATATAATTAAATATATTTATTTATTTTATTAATTATAATATATTTATAAATATTGATTTATGATAAATAATTAATGCTAATCAATCATAATCATAATTCATGCTAATCAATCATAATTTCCTAAAAGAAGATATATCTATATATAATCATAATTCATTCTAATCAATCAATCATAATTCTCTATATATAATCATAATTCATGCTTATGATTATATATAGATATATCATCTTTTAGGGAATTTGATTGATTAGCATGAATTATGATTATAATTGATTGATTAACATGAATTATGATTATGATTGATTGATTAGCAAAATAAATATCTTTAAATATATTGTATAATTAACAAATTTTTTATTTTTCCTCTTACGAATCAAGTTGATCCGGAAGTTACGGATCAACTTGATCCGGAAATGACTTTCAGATCAACTTGATCCGTAAGAGGAAAATCAAGCAAGGATAATTTTGTCATTTTATTAGAATGTTGGGTGCACCGGCAACAATGCTGAGTGCACCTATCAACACTCAATATGTTATAAGTGATGGATTCTTAAATCCCAGCCTACTATAAATTTAACTTTTTCTTGTAGCAGTTCCAAACATTCAATATATCACTGGGTGCATATTACTGGCTTTTCTTAATTGAATCCATCATTCTGCAATGTCCTTAATTCCAAGCTGTTCAAAATTAGAGAACGGAAATCAATGTAATTAAAATCATTTTTTTTACTGGATTAATGTAAAATATTTATTTCATATAAAATTTTATATAATTTAAAAAAAATTAAGTCCATACAATGCATAATACAAATTATACTAGACTGTTCGGATATTTACATAATATTAAAATGGTATATTTATATGGAAATATATAAATATTTATAACATACGTAATCAATGTGAAACTTAAGTGTATGCTAATTTTAATTTTAATTTTAAATTATGACATATATACTATTTTTATATTCTTAAAATGATAGAAGAAACAAGGATGAATGTTTTTGGAAACACGGGTGTTGATGATAATGGAAAGATAAGCAAGACTGCAAGAGCCTTGTATCACTGCGGACACACTCTTTAAGATTTGACTACAGGTATAATCATTTTTTGTTCTACATAAAGAGAAATAAATTAATATATCCTCTGCAATCTGCATCTGGTAATTCAATCTTTGTTGTAGAACAAAACAGAGATTTTTCAAAGACTTGGATGAAGGACTGGAGCCTGGGGGAGACTTGTTGGGAGCATGAATGTGGGAGTTGGAGAGAATGCAAGCTATAGTGACGTGTGTAGTATAAGTTTTTTTTTTTCTTATCAACAAGTGTTAGTTTGTTTAAATGCTAGTTTTTGTTAGCAGAGAATTGAACCCGCCCGCAACCTTTTTTCTTAATTACCCAACCCACCTTATATCTTGTGTAGTATTAAGTGATAAAGGTGAAATATTGCCTGACAAGAACAATAGGTGTCTTCATATATAATGTTGTTAATGTTGTTAACTCACGTTAACATTGTTCTGTGTTAGTTTTGTTGATGCTGTTCTCGTAATTTGATGTATTCGTAGAGTATTCTACCCCCGTTTTTCTGGTTTTTCCCGTTTTGCTGATGGTTTTCTTTCAAATCCTATTTCACTTACTAAATTTTGAACATGGTCTGTGAGTTACTGAGTTACAAGACATTTTTGTTTTGAAAGGCCTAGATTATGAGGACTTTTTCAATTTTTGAAGACAGTGAAATGATTTCTACTCCAGGCATTGGAGGCCAAGAGGCTATTCTCTTGAAAAATATCAAAATTCTTAAGACTGTACCGAGTTGTATCCTATTCAAGATAAAAAGGCAACAAACTTAATACAAAACTAGATTGGGACAGAATAAAAAAGAAACGAAAAGAAATAAAACGATTTATTACATCTCTTAATAATAAAGACAACAGCATAAGTTCGCTTTCGTCAGAAGCAGAATTGAACAAAATATCAAAGCTAACTCCTAAAACTACAGATTTAACTAACCTATTTGATCTGGGCCTAAACAGTTCAAAGGAGAAGAAGAAGCAATGCATTTACAAACTGCAAGCTACAGCAACTACGGTTGGCTCCTCTATCAGGGGGAAGCATTTATCAAGCATTCCAATCACATCATACCATGGAAGCCAGCAGAATCCGAGAGCACCGCTTTAATTTGCTCAGGGAGGACATCCTGGCCTTCTCTGCATTGCTGGTAAGAAACAAGAAAGGCTATAATCAAAGCTAAAACTCAAGATGGTGTACAGTTAATGATTGGTGATAAACACCAAAAACTTTAGAACAAACAAAGAGAAGTCTCATAAGACTTTTCTTCAAGCTTTGAAGTTAATCTTTACACTTCTAACTAAGGTTTGTGCTAGAACTGGGGTCCCTATCATCTAACACACCCCGTATGTATTTGACCCGTGGGATGGGGCTCTCAAACTCATGTATCATGTCAATTTATTAACTCTTAACTAACCATTATTCTGCTACCAAGTCAAGCTTCTCTTCAAATCTCTTCATATAATCTTTTAACAAAGATTCAACCTCAACATCAAATGCAACTCAGAAAGTCAAACCTAAATTGTTAATTTTGCAATTGCTATAATTCTCTGTTGCAAGATTGTCGGTATAATTTTGGAAGACAAAATATTATCACATTTGTCTCATGAACAGATGTAGGCACCAGAAATCAATATTGAATATGCAGAATGTGTTGCATCAACAACCAGTACACCACCACCAAGCCTTCTCCCACTAGTTAGGATTGGCTACTTGGCTACATGGATCAAGCAATGCCATTTGGCATAATGTGCTAATTCCCAAATAAACATCAATGACGAGAATCATAATAAAAGTAAGGCAAATCAATAATAGATATGTTCAGGTGAAGCTTGGCACAGGAGAGAGAATTATACCTCAGCTTTGAACACATCTAAAGCAAAGCCATTAAAACAGCTAATAACAGCCTGCTGTACATCCAATCCGAGGTTATCCAAAGCCTTCATGGTAGAAAGCAAAAGACCTGGTCGGCGGGTGCAGAACATATGAATGTTGACAGTTCTCCCTTCCCTTACTCTAACCTCAACCTATAAATGTCAGAAACACTAAAGTCAATTTAAAACAATTTAGCAAATCAACATGCAATTAAATTCTGTCAACATAAAAATATATCAATCTAGTCGGTAATCATTAGTTTCTTCTTAGACTTTGATAGGAATACAACTGCTGGCCTCCACTTCATGTTTACCAGAGAAAGAAGACAGGCAAGGAAGGAAAGAGCAGTAGTGGAAATGTGTAGGAGAAGTCTGTTAGCTGAAAGAGGGGGAGGAGTCTAGCCAAAATGACAGGTGACAGCAGGACGTTATAGAAGGGAGTGCCGGAGATATGAGGAGAGGTGCAAATTTTGCTCACCTTGTGGATCCACTCCACCACATGCCATCAAGATATACTAACCAGCTATAACTCACAAGTTCATTTTATATTATAATTATACAAATCTAAGATCTGTAAATATCAGATGCATTAGTTGTAGTTTCAATTGCAACATAATTCACATGGTCTGCGAACAACGGGCTGCAATTTTCACCTTGCACAAACAACAATTTTTGCAACTAAGTCAATCAAAAATCACCTTTGCAGCTTGGTTTTTAGGGCTTGGCAAGGTGCCAGGATACAGTTCCTCCTTGACCCGACAGGGAAGGGTTGGCAGGGTGGGTGTTAAAGGCTGAAAGCTTGTAGAAGAAGAAGGTGTCAGCGACGAGCCAGGTGGAGTTGACTCCAGCTCGTGATGAAGATCATTAATCCGCTGCAGCAACTCCTTCAAGTAGTCAATTGCATCCCCAAGTATTGAAGCCCTATCCATCTACCAACAAATGAAAGAACATTAGTATGCACCATTCCTAAGCTCCTAATACATAAAGGAATTGTCTCAACCTTAATAAACCAGTCACTGGCAACAACAATCAGACCAACACAGTCCTCTAAACTACAAATTCGTTAAAACTGACATGAATACACAACCCCCCACACTAGATTCTCCACCAAACATTAGTCACAAAATGACATTTCTCATTATAGGAGACAACAACAGGAAAAAGAGAGTGAGAATAATGTCATGTTTAGAAAAAATTCTCCATAAGCACTTGTAAAGAAGAAGAAAAAAAATTAAACTTCTTGCATAAGTTAAAATCAGTTTACAAATTAGTTTTTGGAAAAATTATGAGTGAAAACTTCTATAAAAGTTGAAGTTACAAGTTGGTAATTATAAATAAATATTTTCTTTTCCAGTACTTTAAAAAGGCACAATACCATGATATTTCAAAGGACAAAATTAGATACAAACTTTTATAAATAAAAGTTGAAGTTAAAAGTCAATTTTAAATAATAAATTTATCTTCCAACGCCTTAGAAAGGCACTAAAAAAGGCACAATTTCATGATACTAGAAAAAACAAGACTTTAAAAGAGACTTGGAGGTGTTCTCCAATTAAAATTAAAGTTTTTATTAAGCAGATTATCAAAGTGAAACTTAGCAACACCCTTTTGTCCTATTTCTAATTCTATATTGAAACAACAACTAATAAATATCTGTAATGAACAACAAGAGAACAAACATTGAAACAAAACCAGTAATGACCAACAGTTAATAAATAATTATTTCCAAAACCAAATTTTGTGGTTTTTGTTAGTCATACCTTGCTAATCTTGGGGACAACAGACCTGAGCATGTACAACCTATCATTGAGCTTCTTCCGGCGGCGCCTCTCCGCCATGAGATTCTTGGCGGGCAGCCCCTTCTTCTTCCCCTTGTTATCTCCACCATTCTCACTCAGCTTCAACCCATTGCTCTCATTCTGCTCATCAGACTCATAGTTCAACCCGGAACCGCCCACGTCAGCACTGCTCCCTTCCTCACCCTCCCCTCCTCCTTCCTGCCACTTCCTCCCCTTCCTTCTCACCATCTCCAGCCCCGGAATCTCCGCGGCTGTCCCCCTCCGCTTCCGGTACAGCGTCGGCTGCTGCTGCGGCGGCTCGAAATGAGGAGACCGCAGCAGAGCAGCCGCCTTTGCCCCGTCCGCAAACGGGACATTTACATTCCCAGGTCCAGCCAGGGCTTCGAGCTCCGAGAACTCGAAGCCCATCATCTGGGCCTGGGAAAAAAGATGGGGAGCAGGAGCAGAAGAGTGAAGCCCAGTGTCCAGGCCCAAATCAAAACCCGGGTCGAGGGCCATGTTGCTGCTGCTGCTGCTGTTGTTGAAGAAAGAAGGTGAGAAAGGGTCAAGAGAGAGAAAAGAGTCCATGTTAGGAACAAAAGGGATAGTAGTAGAACTAATTGAAGAGTTAAAGTAAGAGTCAAGTTGTTGAGGGTGTTGTTGAAGCATGGATTTAAAGGAAGGGATAAGAGGGGCACCCATGGCAATGGCAATGTTTTCTTCTTCCTCGGGAATAATATTGGGTGGTGCCGGTAGCGTGTAGCGCTCCATATTCATGAAAACGGAGAAGAGGGAAAAAAAAAAGTGAGAAGTGAGAACGTTTATGCGATGCTATATTGCTGTGTTTGTTGTTTTTTTGTTGTGGCCAGGAAATGAATGGAGAGGGAAACGGTTGGTGGGGTGTGGTTTATCCATGTGTGTCTGTTTCTCTCTGCGCTGTTGGTTTTTTTTATTTGGGGAAACTCGAAACTCTCTTGTTTAACTCTTATTGTATCATAGTGTTTGAGATATGATGGTGTTCTGTCAGAATTCCTAAGGAAAGGAAGTAACTGCGTTCTGTTAAAGTTTGATAATTCATACAGCCAAAAAGAGATAACGGTGTTCTTTGTAAACTATTTTACCTGATTCCAATGGAATTAGCCATTGAGTGTATTTATTGTGATGTAGAGAGATATCGCGGTTAAGACAAAGAAACATTGTCATTATCGAATCATTTTAACATTTTTTTATTTTTATTATTATGAAAATGGTTTGAAGTAATATTCAAGTTGAGTTTTACTTAGATCAACAAGACACTGATAGATCATTTTATACTTTGTGTTACAAAACTTTTATTTTGGTTTATTACTTTATAAAATGTAATTTTCTTTAATTTCTATAATGATAAAAGTATTGCAAACAGACTTAAAATAGAAGTAAAAAAAATTACAAATTGTCAACTTTTACAATATTTGAAATAAAATAAAAGTATCACCTGGCTTGTAAAGTTATTTTAGTTTAATCAACAATATAAAGTTCAAGTTTTTAAATATTAGAGGAAAAGTTTTATCGTTTGTAATTGTTTTATTCCAGAAGATATATATGATCTAGATATAAAAAAAAGTTTTCATTTTTTTATTACTCTTCACAGTTCAAATACTTATTATTGTGATTTAGAACTTATCATTTTTCAAAATACAATTATAAAATTTTATTTTTTTCTCACTACTACTATTATTATTATATATAAATCTTCTTCTTTTCTTGCAGCTCCCACCACACAAATCTCTCCTATATCCTAATTGTCTTTCCATTGTCATTTAAAGCTTCTAACTCTCACAAAATTATATTTGTTGTTTCAAATTGATAACATATATTAATGTTTGCATTGACCGTAAATTGAATATGGAAATATCAAGAGGGCATTATTTTCCTACTTAAATATAGAGGAGGTTTTGCTCTTTCATTATTACATTGTTTGTCATTTATTTCTATCAAGAGGTAATCTTTAAGTTTATTATTTTATGGTAACGATCATGTGTCATTTCCGGTTTTAAGAAACACAATTTATGCCTTGACAATTGAAAAAAAAAAATAACATAACAACTTATAAAATAAACATTGGACAATCTTATTTGTTGTCCCAGTGGATGAAATATGAAATGCGATATAACTTTACATGTTACCATATGATTCTCCGACCTAGTAAAATTGTTGTCATTACTAAGACACATTCAAAATTGATGGTGTGTGTCATTGTTTTTTTTATCTTTCTGGGACAGTATCATGTCAAGGGAGGTGAGATTGGATATCAGTTGGATGCTTCTTCCAATGGAATGTTGCAAATTTAATGATGAAACTACGAGAAATTTGATAAGTTAAAAATTACTTCAAAATAAAAAGAGGAAATAAGCAATTGAATAGAGCAAAGCAATAATTATTTAATTTTCTTTGTAATTTTATTTTATAAATTTTCCTTTTATATTTAATTATTTTCCATTTGTATTGATATATATATATATATATATATATATATATATATATATATATAATATTTGTCTTGAGTTGAAAAAATATCATGTTTGTTTAGTAGAAAAATATTTATATTTATTTAGTTATCCAAAAAATAACCTGTTAATTATTTCTCTTTAGTGAATTCTTAAATTTGTAGTTGAAGCTTTTAAATATCTAGCAAAAAAAAATATTAAAGGTTTTAGATTTTACACTTTTTATTGTTGCTTCTCTTTGTAGTTTGTATCCATAATAACCTATTATATATAATCTATCTATCTATAATCTATATTATATATAAAAGTTGTTATTTCTGCAATCTACATCTTTCCGCTAAAATTTTCACCATTATCAATATACCACATCAACAAAATTGTTTTTTCTTGTAATTTAATTATTTTAATTAAATTAGTAATAATTTGCCATTATTTACTAATTTTTTTTAGCCATAATTTAATCAAACGCTTCAAAACTTAATTAAATATTTTTGCCAATAATTTTCGTGAAATTTTATTCTTTTAATTAAATTAGTCATGATTTACTAATGTTTTTTAGCCGTAATTTAATTAAATGTTTCAAAAACTTAATTGAATATTGATGCCTATTCCTCTTCTTCTTTCAACCTTAACTAGCATAATACCTCGTGTCTTACATGAATATCAAATTTATATTTGATAACTTGAATTATTTTATAGTGTTATAATTTTGTAATATATTATCAATTACTTTGTATATTTTTTAATGAATGTGTGTGTTAATATACCAAATTAAGTGTTATATTAAATTAGCTTTGAAAATAATCATTCATTTTAAATTTTGGTATACCAAAATAATACTGTTAAATTATTTTCATAATATTTTTGTAATGTTTTGTCTTTTGAGAATATGTTGCGTTAGAAGAAGAAAATATAAAAGCATAAAATAAACTATTAAAATAAATTAATGATAAAAATAAAAAAAAAATATTACACTAGAGGAAGAAGATAAAAAAAAATTGTTTACACCAAGGATATATATTCCAATCAATAGTGTTATGTCAACTACTAATTTTGGCAAAGCATAAAGATCACCTAAGCATGTATTGTATTGTCTCTTCTAATAAAGTCTTCTTCTTCGTATGTATGGTTGGAAAAAAAAATTTAAAGAGCATCATAAATAATTTTAAAAAAGTAGTTCCTTTGAAAAAAAATTAAGGAAAAATAAAGAAATGGAAACTATTAGACTAAATATGTAAAAAAAATCAAATAAAATAGATAAAAACTCAGCTTAAATAATTTGTGTTTCTTGTTTGCATTTATCCCACCATTGAAACCAGATAAAAAAGAATAAAAATATTAGCATTGACTATTCTTGAAAGGAACAATGCAAATGATGAAAAACAACAAAAATACTTTTAAAAAAAAAGACAAATCATATATAATCTTACCTTAGAAAAGAAAAGGAAAATCAAATGAAAAATAATGAAAGATAATTTAAAAAAAAAGAAAAGAAAGAAATATTACTATTAACGAAAAAGTAAATATATAAAATATAAACTAAACCTTAAAGTAGAGAAAGAATAAAAAAGAAGTCAATGTATTTGCTCCATTGAAACTAAATAAAATAAAAGGAATAAAAAGTGTCAATAATTAACTATTTAAAATGAAATTAATAAACTGAAAAATAATAATAGATTGAAAGTGAATAAAATATAAAATAACATTAACAAATAAATCTTCAATACTAAATATTAAACAAATTGTGTAAAAAAAATTCAAATAAAATTGAAAAAGATAAAAAGAAGAAAAAAAAAACATATTTTAGAGAAAGAATAAAAAGGTCGATGCATTTATGTTTTTTGTTTGTATTAATTGATGTCTCCATTGAAACCGAATGAAATAAATAAAAAGTGTCATCTATTAGTTATTTCAAAAGAGAAAAATAATAATGAACTAAATTGAAAATAACAATATACTCTCGAGTATTTATAATTGTAACTCAAATCATGCAAGATTTTCTTAAGTTCTAAAGAGGATCGATCATAGGAGTAAGAAATGTCAGCATATGGTAGAGTTGACAAGGATGGGGAAGAAGAAGAGAATGACAGAGCATAAAAATGGGAGAGAGAGTATTGTGCGATTTTCGTTTAAAATCTAAATTTATAGAAACAAAGGAAGAGTACACAAGAAACATAACACCAAAATTCACGTAATAATATGTAATAATTAAATTATTATTGACGAATCCATTATGGTTTAAACCTTCATATTTGTGCACTCTTACAAAATAGTTGTTGAAAATAATTATTATTTATTTATTATGATAGAAAAAAATCATTTTAAGATTTAAAATACACCAATCAATTAATATATGAATTATTATAATAATTATTAATTATTATTTCAGGTATTTATGATAAGATAGTTATTTACAGAAATAAAATAATAATTAAATAATGCCCTATTAGAATAGAATGAATATATAATAAAATATAATTTGTTTACATAATAAAATAATATTTATTTGAATAAGTAATTGAATTGAATAATGTGATTTAATTATAATTTTAGAGGAAATAAATATGTGATGTGATATTACTCCATATAATCAAACTTTATTTTATAATATATATATATATATATATATATATATATATATATATATTATAGATTAAATATTTTTTATTGGTCATTTATTAGTTTTATTTAATGACATTTGATTTGCATAATTTTTGTTTAATTAGTATGCAGATATTGAATAAGGAGTAAATGTTTTTTCAATTTTTGCAATTTAACAACGCAGTAGTGTCTTCTCATCTTCCAAGTCCTCTCTTGTTTCAAATGAACAAAAACTCAATTTTTGTAAGTTTCAAAATTTATCTCGGAATTTATGCCCTTCTCTCGTCCTCTCTCATTATTTAGTACTATCAAAGTTTATGTCCTAAAATCTCACACTTGTAGACTACATTCTTTGAATCCTCTCAATCTCAATTTTTACCAACTATGTTCTCAAATCGTTCGAACCCTTCTTCTCAATCTCTCATTTTCCTTTTAATTTCTCTTGTCCTTCTCAATTATGGAAGAGACATCATAGATGTTTGCTATGAAAAGGATTGGCGTGCGAACCATGTGACGTAAAAAAGGTGGTTGTGATTAGCTAAGCTACCCTGCTAATATGAGTTTCCAATAACTATTTTTTGAAGTTGGACAGGGAAGGGGGTTGTTATGTTTTGCTAATAAAAAATAATAAAAATCAATGATTAATTATATTAATTCAATTTAATTAATTTTAGGTAACAACATTGATAATAAAAACATTAAAAACTTCTTTGCATCAAACTTTTCTAATTCTTAAATTAATGAACATACTGATTAAATTAAAATTTAATATATTAGATTTTGGATTGATTAAAAACTTATGTTCTCAATTAATTGCTATTAATTATAAATTATATAAAAAGAAAACAACGCGTGCATCTCACCAATAACCTCACTAGTTATTATTATAAACAAAGATTTGATTGTTTGAAATTATAAGGGGACACTTTTTATAGTTTGCATCAAGGATATATTCTAATTGATAATTAAAGATTAACTTCTTTCAAGATATAGAAATTATTAAAATAGGTTTTGTTTTTTCCAACAAATTATATGGTGACAGTACTCTTCAAACATGTATCTTTTTTCCCTTAAACATATATTCAATGTTTATAGTTTATTAATAAATAATTACATATATGAACGGGAGGTATGATTAAGGATTTATGGAGGTATATTTAACAATTGTTAATCCTATTTTAAATATTTCAATCAATCAACTAAATATTGTGTTGGGAAACGTATAATCAATTAGTTAAATATTCAACCAATTTTTATTTTAAAGAAAATAAATTATAGTATAAAATAGTCTTGTCATTATATGTTAAGTTTGTACACTTTTACATATACTAATAATATTTTAACTAATTAATAGTGTAAAATATTTTACATTGATAATGTATACTACGTAGTCATTCAAGTCATTATTTTAATCAATTATACTTTAAGTTAGGAATGTTTATGGGGTATGGATCTTCCGCGAACCCAAATAGACCAAAATCGATTTAACCAGTTTGGATTGGATCATTAATGTATTTTGGTCAAAATCAAACTAAATTGATTAAAATCGTTCATGTATTAGTTGAATCATGAGTTTAAATTTATAAATTCAATCGAAACCGAATCGAATCAATCAAATTTTTTTGATTTGTTTGGTTTGGCTTTAGATACTGTTAATATTGAGACTCCAAGTGTTGAAAATACTATTGAAATTTTTTTAAGGTATTACTTTCAAGTACATGGTTATTTGTTTCACTTTTTTTTCATATTTATTTTTCTGTTTATAATATTAACGAATTACATTTTATTCATTTGTTTCAATTAATTTGGTTGCAATAAATCTAGTTCTAGCAAATCTGGTTGTACCAAAACTTATTGCAAGAAATTAGTTTGTAAGAAATAATTGTGATTTAAATTATTATAATAAATATTGTTGAAGAATATTTTGTTTTAATTTGTATCAGTCAAGTCTAGTCTATTGTAGAATATTATATTAATGGTATTAAATGAATCAATTCTACTATTTTCAGACATATGATATGATAATATTGTATTAATTGTGTTGGATATTAATATGAATCATGGTATAAATTAGTAATTTTAAGAAGAAAAAAAATTAAATTTAAATGAGTAATTTGTTGGTTCGAACCGAACCAAACCATTCATGAATGAGTTAGGTTTCAAAAAAATTGTAAAAATCAAACCGAACCAAACTAATTAAATTTGATTGGATTGAGAATGATAAAAAAACAATGATCACTGCCAAAATTTGTTTATTTTTTAATCACTCACAAAAGTATTTGTTTAATTTTTTTTAAAAAAAGTTGAACATATTGAAAAAAAATGTTACAAACATCTTCCACGGTAAAAGTGAAAATGGCAACATTGAAGCTGAAAAATTACTCATAGCTGAATTACGGGGTACAGGGTTACAGTTTGGCTGGGCAAACCCACATGTCTCAACCCAAGTTAGGTTCGAACGGGATTCAGCATGTGTAGCTGTTAGGTGTTACTACTTGTTCGGACACTCATGAATCAGTGAATCATCCAATTGTGCCACGACCGTACTATATATCAGAATTTTCTGAAACGCCCATTAGAGCATATATTGATCAAGCTCACACGCATACAGGGAAAAGCAGGGAAAAATCTTTCTTCTGCAAGATAATTATATGGCTGGTTCACTGGGGTGTCATTTTTCTCTTTGCTGTTAAGAGTAAATATTTTATATCAATATATCATATTTGTGAAATAAACAAAAAAGTGAAGTAGTAAGTTTTTGTCAATATGTTATGTTTCTTTTATTTTAAAAAAATTGTTAATTAAAGTATATCTTGCATGAATGGTGATGTTAGAACATCGCAATATTTAGTGAAAAGAGTTTCTGATGTCGTACAATATTTTTGAAAATAAAATCTGTTTGGCAAAATTGGGGTTGAAATTGATTTTCACCCAATTTTGAAAGACTTTCATGTGAGATTTAAAAACTAGAAAAAGATGTTCCTATTCAGAGTTTTAAGTTTTTTTTTCCTTTCCTCCCTCGTTGAAACGAAACGAAACATCTACCAATCGGTTCCCAACTTCAATCAGACATGGCAACTCCACTGCCATGCAAGTAACCAACAGTAAAGTTTTAAGTCAAAATATAAGATATATATATATATATATATATATATATATATATATTAGAAATTAAATTTTTTATCATAAAAATTTACATGACTTAAATGTAAAATAAAATATTAAATTTTAATAGATGAACCTTAGTTGAATAAATTAAAAGTTGTTTTTGTTTTAATTTTCAAGAAGAGAAAAATGTATTTGTATAAGGGTGTTATTATTTTTTATCTGAGTTTTTATTTTAACTTTCAAGAGAATGAGAGAAAAATGTATTTGTATAAGGGTGTTATTATTTCTTATAATCATTGACTGGGATACTCTACTACAATGATATACTATTTGGGATGAGTTACAATCTTATAATTGTGATAAGAAAATATTTTTGAGATGAGATGATTTCGTGAAATTTTTGTGTGTGTTATTAGTTTTTTTACTGTACAATCTTTCAGAACCAACCGTGAAACCAATTGTCGGCAAAAACCTCCAATGGTGGCAATTACGATCTCGTGCAAGGCTCAAGAGTGACCATTGTTCTATTTTCTTTCGATAAGATCATCGTTCTAAAATTGACAACTATTTGGAAACAAAAAAGTTAAATTAAAAATTAAGAACAGAAAACTAGTTTTAGTCTGTAAAAATTTTAAAACTTGAAACCAAAAATTAAAACACCTCAAATGGGGCCTTATATTAGATGGGTTGTTCTGCTAAAAGAAGTGAAAAGAGTGAATATATTATTCCATTTCGTGCAAATATGAGACAATATAAGCAGAAGATACATGGTTCATACTTCATAGTTCATAGAGTTCAACGTATATATAGTAATTTTTTTCTAAGAAAGACAAGAGTTACTGTATAAAAAAGTATAAGGGTTCTCAAACTATCAAAATATAATCAAAAGGTTCACTTACAAATTATATAATTTAACGGTGATATAGATTATTTAAAACAACTTTATACTATCTTTTAATTACAAATTATTATTGATATTACTTTTAAAATAGTTATTAATAAAAGCGATAAATTTATTATATATGGCAATGATGTGAATTATGATTAAATAATGATGTAATCCTCTTAAATATAAATCACAAAACCATATGGATGAAGATCTAAGCATAAATGAGTTTCGTAACAGAATAAAAAATTCAACTTCTTGTTGCAAAAAATAATGCTGTTCCTAAATAGTCCACAATGTCCATATGAGACAGGAAACCAAATAGAACAACCAGCTTGCTTAAGTAGAATATAGTATAATTGTTTGCATGAAAATATTTTTAGAACCTCCAACCATAAATGAAGAACCCGCCTCCTTCATTTCTAATTTTTCACATTAATGTTGTGCCCGCGTCCAAAACAAATTCCATATGCATGGAAACGATCCTTTTCATTAATTAACTTCTTTTCCTCTTCATTTTTCCATTATCATGCTTAGTTTTGAGGAAATAAATGATAGGAGCATTCTCCAGAATATCTGTATCATCTTCATGTCATTTCTTTTTTTTTTAAAATATATAATAATAAAAGAAATGAAAAAAAAATTAAGAAATAGAGGTCTTTTTCATTCCACATGCAAATGCAATATTTTAGTAAAATATGTTACTATACAAGAAAAGTACTCCCCAAGCAAAATTTGTATATAAATGATTAGTAATTAATTAAATTATCTGCAAAACCTTTTATGCTTTTTTTATATTGCTTTAAATAATAAATCAATTCACATATATTAGTCTTAGTATCATGATTACCCAGTTTTTTAAAGAAAAAAAACGTTGGTGAGGTAGGATCGAATAGTTCATGAAACAAACCAACATAGATTCATCAACTATACAGTGTTGTTCGGATTTTGAACAAGTGGTGTAGTTTCCATGAGCCAACATGTTTGTTGACAAGAAATATTTGAAACTTGAAGATTTAAATTAAGAAGAGCACCCAGCAGCCACAATTTAATGAAATCACAAGCTTGTTACATGTCCTTTTAGTTTCTTTTGATTAGTTTACATTTTGAATGATCTATGACATGCATGCATATACTCAATTATTAATTCACCGGGGAAGATAAAGAATTAAAGATACTATAAGATTTACTGTTGGGCCTTGGGGACCAGAAAGCGAAAAGGTAGAAAATTAGAAATATATACACCTCATGAAAATTTTAATATACAGAGCAAATTGATTTTCTCTTTCTCATTCTTGCTCCATTATTTTGATTGTTTCCAATATATTTGATCAACTTTCTATCATTGAGGCGCCAAAGCCATAAATTGCTTACATGTGGTCATATATCATTAATTCTGAGAGTGATACTTAAACTCTATTCTTTATCTTTTTTCATTAAAATAAAACTTTAATTTGGGAAATTAAGTCTAGCCTTGTCCTTTTTCTTTCTTAAAAAAAGTGGTTTTCTGATCAGTCCAAGAAAAGTTATTTATCTCAATATTGAAAATTCACAAGAATGTTTTTTTACAACTTAATCTTGTACAGCTATAAAATTTAAATCAGTACTTACATATTTATTTATAGAGCCATGCTTTATAAAATCAATTATCGAGTATAGTCTATCATAGAATTATGGTGGCTTGAACAAGAAATTGAACCTCAAGTTGCCATTTGAACGAAGCAATATTCAAAGCAAGTTTTTGGAATAAATATTTCAAAACAAACCCAAGCATCTCGTGATCCCTTTTATCCCTGGTTTTATCACACCTACGTACTCTTGTTCAACGCTTGCCCTATTTCCCTTCCACTTGTCCCTCCCTCCTTGTATCTGCAAACTAACCAAGCGATTTCATCAAACTTCAAGGACAAAAAAAAATTATTGATAAAAAAGAAGTGCGTGTTTGAAACGACCCCACTCAATTCTCATTGGCTTCTTTCATGTTAGGGTTTTCTATCTTTGATCATTTTAAATTGTGCTACAATATTTTAAAACAATTCTCTTAATTGTTAAGTAACGATAATATTATTCTTCTATATTTCTAAGATATTTAGTACATTATTTTTGTTTAGGATTTTTTTATAGAATGTTTAAAATATTACCGTTTTATCATACATATAAAACATCAACATATCTTTAATTTGAGTATAATTAACAGTTATGTAGTTATGTTATTCGGTACGAAGAATACAAGACACGAAATGTACCTGTAACAAAGTAGGTCAATGAGTTTTTTAAAAAATAAATATTCATTAACATATTTTAAAAACACATGAATGAATTTATGACAAAAATCACCAGTCGTGCAACAGTAAAAAATAATTTTCATACCAAATAGTATTTTCCTAAAATTAATTAGTCTTTAATTTCTTGAGTAAGGTTTGAGATTCAAGTTTTATATATAAATAAAAAATTAATTAGAAAATAAAATTCCATTAAAAAATAACTAATCACAATTTTTTATGATCGAAATCATTTATCGACAAGTCGAACATATTTTACATAAGAATAAGATAGATTAAAAAGAAAAGAAGAAAAGTTCAACGGACTTCCAAATGACCTCGCTGAAATGGTGTTGTTTCAGAAAACTCTATATATCATTTCATGATGGCAGAAAAAAGCAAAACCCTTTTTGATTGCGTAGCCAACATAGATTTTAGGGTCCATCTTCTATAATTCATACTATTATGATCAGTTTCAAACATAATCACTGGTCACGTGACACTGTCATCGATATCTTGACGACAACACGTGGCTCACATGCAAATAAGGTAAGGGATAGAAAGTGAGTGACTAGAGTAGCATGCAAGAGCCAAGACAAGGGCAAGTCCTCTCTTGCATCAAAACATATATATAAATCTGTATCATCTCATGAATTCGTTAATCATATAATTTATATTGTATGAAAAAATAATATTAAAAGCAATCAATATCAAACTTTTTAAAATAATTGAAATATTTATAAAAATTTCTTTATCAAGAGAATACGAAACAACTCTTTTTTATTATTCTTCCTTTGAAATATTTTTTTAAGTATCTCGTGAGGAAAAACTTTTAAAATTATATATAAAAAACTTTGACTTTAAAGAGTTTTAGAAACACACTCCTTCTTATACACATTAATTCTTTCACTAATTAAAATTATAATATTAAGAGAGAGATTCACTATATAAATATAATGTAACATTCATAAAATTTTATAATTTTTAATAAATTTTAACTAATAAAAAAAAGAAGTGTTTTCAAGTAAAATATGTCTGAGAGTACGTCCACGGCATTTCTCTTAATTAGTTAATTTTTTGGGTAGCTCATCCATATTTCCTAATATTTGTAGAAGCCACTACCCAAAAAAACAAAGGATATAAATTTTCCTACTATAGCAAACCAGTTGTTGATAATTGCTTGTACATTAAAGTCATATTTCTAATTCTAGCTAGACCTGCCCTTATTTCATGATTAGTTTTGGGCTTTCGGCCTTTCTTCGCACCCAGTTATAGGCTTTTTTTATATAAAAAAATTATCCATAAAAATTATAAACAATGTTAAAAAATTTATAATAACTCATATATCTTTCCTACTTAATGAATGATTCCATTGACTCATTTTTTAAAATCTACTATTGAATAGGAGTGCCCTTATATATCTAGATATTAAAAACATATAATAAGATAAATATATAAATTTTTGAAATTTAAATTTAGTTTTTAAAAATATTTAATTATGTTAAGACTAAAATTTGTATATATAAATGATATTTGTGTTATGTTTAATTCAATTGATTGAAAAACAAACGAAAATTATTGTAAATTTTCTAATAGTTCGACTCTTTCATTTGAATTAAAAAAAATTATTTATTTTTATAAAATAATTATTATATGTGCATTTAAATAAAATGTGGTTATCGTCACCATGTCTAGAAGAAGAAAGCCTCTTAGATCCTTTGGAGATTAGAAGGGGCAGAAATCAGAAGCCCATGCAGGGTTGAAGCCAAGTCCGGACAAAAGTGTGGGACCATAGTAATTGAATGGCAAAGGAATGTATAAAAGTCATTGTCTTTACAGCTCACACTCTCCATTTATATTTTCATTTTAGTTTTTACAGTTGTATTTGTGTTGGTGCAAAAATCACATATTTAAATATTAACACACTTTCACTTAAATTAACTATCAATTATATTTTAATTATTTACAACCCTTAAACATAAATGTTAATATTATTTCACGTAAGGATTTCATGTCTATCCATGTTCTAAGATTTCCATGTTCACATATTTTAAGAAGATTTAAATATGTTTTTGGGCATTTAAATTTGAATGATTATTTTTTTAGTTTTTAAAAAATTATTAATATCTCAAAATTTTAAAATATTACTTAATTTTTCTATTTCTTTTTGTTAATAGTGTCTAATTTATGATAGTTTTCGTAGCTGAACTTTTATAATTTAATTTCTTTAAAAATAATTTGTCACAGTTTAAAATTACCATAAATAAAAATAAAAATATCACAATTCAACATTTGTGTTTTTATTTTTCTTCTTTAAAACAGTCAAAAAATATATAAAAAAAATCATCAATTCATATGAATCAAGTATTTAGGTGATTTAAAATCGTTAGAAATTACTTTTAAAAAAATTAAATTAAAAATATTTATTTTCACGTTAAAAGTAATCACAAATTATAAAACCATAAATATAATAAACAAAGAGAAATTAAAAGTAATTTTTCAAAAATTTAAATAATTAATAAAAATAATTTTTTTTAAAAAAATTAAAAATAATTATCCAAATTTAAAAGAATAAAAACATATTTAATTATTTTAAGAATTGAGATTACAAATTTACAACTCAACTCAAGATATATATATTATGTATATAAATACTTAAAATCTGTCTTGGATTTGATACACGTGACCTTATAAATGAACCTTTTCCCGCCATTAGCTTTTACCTTTTTTTTTTGTTTTATTGTACATTTTTAATTTCAATTGATTTTCATTTTATTTTTCTCTACTAACCGTGTAAAGTACAAATTTTTTGGATTTATACTCTCTTACATATTTTATAAAATATTAAATTATTTTAAAAGAAATAAAGAGATAATAAAAAATTCCTTTCTAACATATACAAAAGCAATTAGGATGCTTGAATAAATTTATGTGAAATTGTTTCAACTTAATTGATAATTTTGAGTTTAAATTTTAGGCATGTATTTGTTAAATATTTAAAGAGAATTTTTTTTTGTCTCTTATGAAAGATACCTGTAATTTTTAATAAAAAATACACATACAAAAACAAGTATAAAAAGTGAAGTAAGCTAATTATATATTTAAAAATATTTTTTAAATGTGTTTTTTATTCTTGTTCATAAAAACTTTTTCTATTTCATCCACTCTCATATTTTAAACTAATATTTTAGTGTGTACAATACACGTCATAAATGTTTATTTTATATTATTTTTAAAAGAGATTGCCAATAACTAAAAGTATACTTATATTAATTATAATTTAAATCATTTATTCGAAATTTAAAACATAATTTATATATTCAAATATATTTATATTTAAATTTAAATTATACAAAAATAAATTTTACCTTGTTTTTACATTAGTATTATTCCTTTGGCTTATTTAAATAAACATTAAATTTATAGGATTTTTCGTGTCAAAATATAAAAAGCTAAAAATTATCCTTACCTCCATATATTGCATTTGAAATAACGACCTTTTTGAAAATTGTGTCCTGTCGTTCTGTTTTGTCTTTTGAAATCTTCTTTTTTGTCTTTATTTATATAGGAATATAGATTTTTAAAAACTAGAGACAAATCTCATTGGATGCCTTTTTGGATACTTTTGTCTCCTCAAAACAATTATAATCAATTAAAATCTAATTGTAAAATGTATAATAAGTATGACTATATGCTGGAAGATGGGTTCTAACTTCAGTGTTGAATTTGAAAAATAAAAAAATTGTACACGATTTTGTAACAGGTTTAAAAATTTCCTATTAACAAACATAACTTTGTAGACTATGAATCATTGTTGATTTCATTATTACTCACTGATTTACCTTGCGATATTAGGATACGTTTCTGAGCATGATAAGAAGACTATGACCACACTACATGCTAGTTAGGTGGGTAAGTTTATTAACATTTGAGTTGTAACCCTCGTGATATGAATAAAATTTGGAAATTAAACTTTTATAAACGTATAATGGAATCACTTGTACCTTCACCTATGTCCCATCATAGTAAATGTGTGTAAAGTGTATACAAAAGTGACCATAACGAATTATCAAATATGTAGGCCACACCTTGCTCATGGCAACCATCCCGTGGGCCAGACCAGATGTATAGGACCCTTCACTCTTATCCCTATCTCTATCTATGCCTTTAACATATACCACAAGAGTTTGATCTCATCACAGTTATTTACTTATTTACTTATTTTGTCCTTCAGGACTTCACTGAACTCAATTTTTGTACGCCACTCTTTTCATTGGATCAAAACATAAATAGAGGACTTCTTAAATTAGAAAAAAAAAACCACTTCAACATACTCATAAACCAACCATAGTACATTACACAAATTAACAAGAGAAAATAATCTATACGCTCACAATATAATTAAATTTTACACTCATTTAATTATAAATTACCATATGCCATAAATTTGTTGAGTTTTATAATAATAATAATTATAAAAATCATACCTAACATGATTCTTGATTGGTTGATTTACACCGACAATACATAGAAATTATACTCAGTTAATAACTAGGGTTAAACAGTTTGATCTGGAGATGGCATGTAAGACTTTTAAAGCTGGTGAATCCTCCATCCACAATGAGGTTTAGGCCTGAGATAAACTTTGCTTCATCTGATGCCAAGTACAAAGGAGCCTTTGCGGCATCAATGTCCTCACACTTAGCACCTTCGAGCTCACCAAACCCATTCACAATACCCACTATCTGTTCTTGGGTCAAACCAGGATAAAACTTCCCTATTTGAGCCAAAACCATAGGTGTAGGAATTGGAGCTAGGGATATGCATGGATCCTAATCCCAACTTTGCATAGCTCACTAGCCAAAGATTTTACTTCCCTATTATAAACTTTGATATTGTATAAGGATGAGGCCCAAGCCCACCCAAAACCCCACTTATGCTTGATGTGCATAGAATGGACCCTAAGCCCACTAGAATCATGACTCGGGCCGCATGCTTAATATCAGCAATCATTCCCCTTTTGTTGATCTTCATGACAAAATCAAGCTCATTAAGGTCTAGGTCTACTATGCCTGGTGGAACTGATGGGCTTGGGATGCCCGCATTGTTGTACATGATGTCGAGCTTGCCGTAGTGGGCCATGACAACATTCACGGCTTCCGCCACTTGAGCCTCCACTGAGTGTTGCTAGGTGCACCCAGCATTCTAAAAAATGACAAAATTGCCCTTGCTTGGTTTTCCTCTTACGGATCAAGTTGATTCGGAAGTCTCTTCCGGATCAAATTGATCCGTAAGAGGAAAAATAAAAATTTTGTTAATTATACAAGATATTTATTTTATAATATAATTTATACATTTAAAGATATTTATTTCATTAATTATAATATAATTAAATAAATTTATTTATTTTATTAATTATAATATATTTATAAATATTGATTTATTATAAATAATTAATGCTAATCAATCAGTCATGCTAATCAATCATAATTCCCTAAAAGAGGATATATCTATATATAATCATAATTCATGCTAATCAATCAATACTATTTATCTATATGTCAACATGTCATTATTTACAACCAAATTGTGACTAAGGTCAAAACAAATTGTAACAACAATCTAATAAGAATGATCCAAATTACAGCCAATATTTACTCTTCTACCAAAGTAATGCTAAACGTTGAAAAAAAAATTCGTCAAATATATCAAGTACTCACCTTGTTCAGAGTTCAAAAGAACACCTTGTTACAAAGAAATAGCCTTGATGAAGTAAGCTGCAAATTTCAGAATAAAAAACACACAAAATTTAGAGTTAGCAATTTTAAAATGCAGTTTTTGATTATGAAATTTGCACCTAGCATTATGATTGATTAGCATGAATTATGATTATGATTGATTGATTAGCATGAATTATGATTATGATTGATTAGCATTAATTATTTATAATAAACCAATATTTATAAATATATTATAATTAATAAAATAAATAAATAAATTTAATTATATTATAATTAATGAAATAAATATCTTTAAATGTATAAATTATATTATAAAATAAATATCTTTAAATATCTTGTATAATTAACAAAATTTTTATTTTTCCTCTCTTCCGGATCAACTTGATCCGTAAGAGGAAAATCAAGTAAGGGCATTTTTGCCATTTTTTTAGAATGTTGGGTGCACCAGCAATAATGCTAGGTGCACCTAGCAACACTCGCCTCCACTGTGACATCGTACTCCACGTAGCGGGCTAATGGGCCCAACTCCTTTGCAACTTGTGGGCCAAGCTCCGTGTCATTGTCAGCAATAATTACTGGGAGTTGCTACGTGCACCCAGCAATATTGTTGGGGCACCCAACAAACAGTGAATGGGCGAAAATGCCCTCCCGCGAAGCCTCTTTCCGGAAGAACCTTCTTCCGGAATCATTTCGGAAGTTTCATTTTCCGGAAGAACCTTCTTCCGGAAGTAGATTTTGTGATTTCGGAAGAAGTCAGGAATACTTTCCGGAAAAACATCATCCGGAATGTTTCCGGAAGAAGGTTCTTCTGGAAGACAACCTTCTTCTTCCGGAAGAAGGGTCTTCCGGAATTTTTTTCTTTAAAAAAATGGTGTTTTTTTGTAATTATTTTATTTTAATGAATAAATTAAGTTATAAAATAAATAATATTATTATACATAAATAATTAGTGAACATAATTATGACTAATATTTGTAATTTTTTTTTACACGCATGTAAATGTAAATATTAATTTGTGTGACAATTTAGTATAATTTAAATCATAAAAATTAATTAATTCGTATATTTTATTAAAAATATAAAATATTTATTATGATAACATTTAATTTGTATTACAAAAGTTAATATATAATAAAAAAATAATTATTATTTTATAACAATGTCAAGTAAAAATAAATTTGATTTTATAATAATAAGTAAAAATAAAATAATATTTAATGAATATGTAATGATAATTTTGCCCTTGTGTAGTTTTCTTTAAATTTACTGCGCTTCCTTTTCTATTTACACACTTCCATTTTTCACCTTCATCCTTCGTTGCTTTCCTTTTCTTGCTGTTGCTTTCCATTTCACCCTGTGTAGCTTTGAAGATTTGGTGGTCCCGTGAAGTAGGTGTTTCGTATTTGAATATTTGGTGGCCCCGTGAAGCAGGTGTTCCGTATTTGAAGTTTTTCGTCGGAGGTACGCATTTATGGGTATTATTTTACGTTTTCTGGCTGGTTTTTAGAGAAGAAAAACAGTAAAAAGCTGGTTCCGGAAGAAAAAGCTGTTTCCGAAAGAAGTTCTTCCGGAATGTTACATAATTAACAAATTTTTTTGTTTCTGTTTTAAAATTTATATATATAATTGTGGATTATTGGTTTAATCCGATATAATGATTTGGTATAATATTAAATGATTTAGGTAACATAATTGTATTTTGTTGTAGTAGAAAAATGTTTTATTAGTTGTTTATTATAGTGTTAAGATTAGTTTAAGTAAATAATGCAGTTATAAATTTAGAATATATTTGTATTAGTTGTTAGTATGTTTGTTAGTTAATATGTAGTCAATTTGTGGATGTGGTTATATGATAATTTGAATATACTTCTGTATGATGCATATGTCCTGTTAATATGTTTGTTATTTAATGTGTAGTAAATTTGTGGATGTGGTTATATGATAATTTGAATATACTTGTGTATGATGCATATGTCCTTAAGATGGACGAAGATCAATGGAGGTATGACTATGCGATGTCACAAGAAGTTCATATGGATTATGATTATGATAATGAAGAAGAATGTGGGGTGAATGGACCACATGTGGATTGTTCAAATGCTTTTAATACGTTTCAGGTAATCATAGATAATTTGAGTCATTTGGTTGAATTGATGTTTTGTATAAAAATTAATATGTTTGGGTTGCGCTGTAGGTATTCGGTACTCGAGATGATGTTTTGCAATGGGCTCGAACAGTTGCCCATGAAAATGGATTTGTTGCAGTGATTATGAGGTCTGACACAGAGACCAGTAGCAAAGGAAGAAGTTCATTTGTCTTAATTGGGTGTGAAAGGAGTGGTACGTACAAGTGCAGGAATAAAGAATTTGTTAGAAAAGACACTGGGAGTAGGAAATGTGGTTGTCCCTTCAGGCTTCATGGGAAACTAGTGCATGGAGAGGAAGATTGGATGGTGAAGTTGATCTGTGGGATTCACAATCATGAATTGGCCAAGTCCTTAGTTGGACATTCATACGCTGGGCGATTGACTAAGGAAGAAAAGAAAATTATTGCTGATATGACAAAGTCGATGGTGAAACCAAAAAACATCTTGCTAACGTTGAAGGAACACAATGCCAACAGTTGCACCATGATAACGCAAATTTACAATGCAAGAAATGCATATCGTTCTTCAATAAGAGGAGCTGATACCGAAATGCAGCATCTGATGAAGCTTCTCGAACGTGATCAATACATTCATTGGCATAGATTGAAGAATGAAGTTGTGGTGTGTGATCTGTTTTGGTATCACCCAGATGCAGTAAAGTTATGCAATGCATGTCATCTGGTGTTTTTTATAGACAGTACCTACAAAACAAACAGGTACAGACTCCCACTACTTGACTTTGTTGGAGTGACACCAACGGCGATGACATTCTCTGTTGGGTTTGCATATCTGGATGCTGAGCGTGTTAATAATATTGTATGGGCTTTGGAATGATTTCGAGGCCTATTTTTAAGAAACGATCGCCTCCCTATTGTTATTGTCACTGACAGAGACCTAGCACTGATGAATGCAGTGAAAACTGTGTTCCCCGAGTCTACTAATTTGTTGTGCAGGTTTCATATCGATAAGAATGTGAAGGCGAAGTGCAAATCTTTAATCGGTGAACTGATTTTATTTGTTAGTAAGGATTAGTAATAAATGGTATTTAATTGTTGTATATTTTGATGTTTGTTGTGTATTTTAAATGTAGGGTTGAATCAACTCATTGGGCTCTCAAAAGAGTACTACAAAATAGCGTTGGAGACCTATGTAGTGTTTGGGATGCCATGAACAACATGATCACGCTGCAACACGTCGAAATTAAAGCATCCTTTGAAACCAGTACGCATGTGGTTGGCCATGTATATAAAAAAATCTTATACAAGAGGCTTCTTGGGATGGTTTCAAGGGACGCTTTAAATCAGATTGCTTCTGAGGTTGACCGTCTACGTTATCTCGACAACAATCCCTCTTCTTGTGATTGTGTGATGAGAAGCACGCACGGTCTTCCTTGTGCATGTGAGCTTTCTAGGTATACTGCTGGCAGCATCCCATTGTAGTCAGTCCATATGTTCTGGAGGAGACTTTGTTTTTCAGACCAAGGGTTATGTGAGACGAAAGTCAGCATCAAGGAAGAGATAGAGACCATATCTAAAAGGTTTGATGAACTTGATGTGTCTGGCAAAGTAACTCTGAAGAGTAAACTCCGAGAAATTGCATACCCTGATCATAACTTTATGCACCCTCCTCCGTCAAAGGTCAACACTAAAGGTGCACCGAAGAAACCGATGAAAAGAAGTCAAAGATCCACAAAGCGTGATCCGTCTTACTAGGAGTATGTTGATGCTTTTCATTCTGTTCAAAGCAACAACTCTCCAGTCAAACGCAGTCCATCATGTTCTGAACCGCCTCAGCCAACAAGGATCATCCCGATGTTGGATCAATTTGCGCCATTCATTCAAGGTTTCATTCGTGACGTTGTGGATGTGAAAGTGGACGGTAACTGTGGATATCGGTCCATTGCCGCTTTATTAGGTATGGGGGAAAATTCGTGGCCGTTAGTGCGTAATGAATAGATTAAAGAACTTGGCATGTGGTCGCATGAGTACATGAACCTCTTCAGTGGCACAGAGAGATTTGAACAATTAAAGTTGTCCCTACTTGTTAATGGGTTTTCGAAGGTATGTTTTTAGGTTAATTTTTTAAAAAACAAACTTTAAATTACTTACATGTGTATGTTTGGTTGATTCAGGTTAGTGTGGACAAGTGGATGGATATAGCGGAGATGGGATATGTGATTGCATCACGGTATAACGTAATCCTTGTATCGATGTCCCGACAACAAAGCATGACATTTTTTTCTCTTAGAAGTTAACCACCACCTGATTCTTCTGGGCACCGCATGATATGTGTCGGTCACGTGTTTGAAAATCATTTTGTTCAGGTACATTGAATATAGTTAGTATAACAATTATGCAATGACTTCGCTTGTTCATTTGACACGGTCACCGCATGATATAATCTTTGTTGATGTACAACAAGTTTATTTGAAAGACCATTGTCCCTTACCGCCTCCAGCGTTGTTGTGGTCAAACAATTGTTATTCTCAGGCAAAGCAGTGGACAATTCCATATATTAGTAGAATGCAGCAATGCACAAGCTTGATGTCATTCAAAAGACACTATGTCGACCTAAATGAAGACTAAACATGCATTGTTTATGTAATTGTATTCATTATGCGATATAATTTGTTGTAATCCATTACTAACCAGTTAATATTATTAAGTACTCGTTTGGTTAAGCAAGAAAATTGTTGGTCCAACAAAAATCATTTACGCGTGTAGCATACATCATTGTCATAATTGACAACACATAATGACTTGCATGTGTATTAAAGTTTGAGCGCGACAACACATTGACTGACTTGACTACACATTCTGAAGGAAACATAAACACGAAACATGTTCACGCGTGTCTATTTTTTTGTAAACAAAGTTAAGCAATCGCTCGATCACAACCATCTATATATATAGCAGACACGACTAATAAATCACACATTATCTTGCCTTCAAATAGTCTCCCAATTCATACACAAAGTATGATATTTTTAGGAGAAACTAGCAGTCAAACGATTGTCAACTCAAGGTTGGCTTTCATTTTTCCAAATGGATCAATTATTCACAATGATTCTGGCGTTTACTTCCAAACTTCAACTCCGGTGCCCATTCGAGTACCAAATACCTGTGATTTTGCAAGCCTAAAAACCAGAATACACAATACCCTTCAGCTATCCGACAAACAATTTTTAGATGAAATTCACTACCGGAAGCCATTCACCGATACAGGTAACCAAATTCGCTTTCAGTGTATGAAATTATGAGTACGGGGAATAGTGCGTTCAAGTAAGTTTATTATTCCATCTGGTGTTCTTCCAACAGTGCATAATAACTCAATCGGACCAACACAAGAAAATTGATCATTACACATTGAGTTATTATGCACCGTTGGAAGAACACCAGATGGGATAATAAACTTACTTGAACGCACTATGCCCCGTACTCATGACGCGATCCTGTATTACAGCGGGAAATGGAACATGCCACCGCAGAACAAATTTGTTGGATGCGCATTCACAGGAAAAAATCCTAAGAAATTTCAAATTCCTTCAACATGTACCATTGATGAACTGAAGAATTTAATAAAACAAGTTGCACCTAAAGGGATTCCCCCTCTTGGAATTCACGAATCACAAACGGTAAGACGATTGTTTTTCCGTCAATCAGGTCGCTTTGAGTATTCAGATACGGTTATAAAATATGAAATAAATGAGCTGAGGACCAATGAAGAACTGCTAAAAGTGTTAGTACAATCTAACTACTGGAAAAAATATGGACCAATAGAAATTTTAGCTGTCTTTACTAAATATGTTGTGAAAATCGAAGATGAGGTCACTGGGACATCGCTAAACAACTGAATGCGATGTTTATTTTTTGTTTTTTCGTTGATGTAACCTTTATCTGTTTACGGCGTGTTTAATTCCCATAATAAAGTTGAATGTGTTGTTTCAATGGTCCAAAAAATTAATTGTTAGAAGGGTCGGATTTGTATTTTTTTGGATTTTGTGGCTTTGTTTTTAGGTGTTATTTGATGGAACCGGGGAACGGGAATAATTTTTTTGGGTTCTTTGACATCCAAACATGAGAAATGGCTGCCCTCCATTGTCTCATGGCACTGCCACACCCACGAAAAAAAAATCCCAAACATGGGTACTTGAACATGAAAAAAGGTCGGATTCCTGTTTTTTGGATTTTCTGGCTTTGTTTTTACGTGTTATTTGACGGAACCGGGGAACAAGAATAATTTTTTTGGGTTCTTTGACGTCCAAACACGAGAAATGACCGCCCTCCATTGTCTCACGGTACTGCCACACCCACGGAAAAAAATCCCAAACATGGGTACTTGAACATGAATTTTTTTTGAAGTGATCTTTGTAGTATCTTATATGGCGATTTCATTGTCAAGTATTTTTTTTTAATATTTTGTTTTTGGTACGAGCTTATTATTTTTTATATAAAAAAATATATTAATAGTGTAAATTATGATCGAATCATAATTTATTATATATGATAATTACTTTAAATATCTTACTAACACATAATTATGAATTATGAATTATGAATGATTTTAAAAACATTTATTTTTAATGTAATTCTTACGAACAAAACTCATAATTTTAGGTTCACTTTTTTAAAAAATAAATTTAAAACACTCGAAAACTTCGCTTAAGGACCACGATCCGAATCACAATCCATACGTCAGTTAATATCATAAAATAATAAACTGTGCAAAACAAGTCAACTATATTAAACAAAAAATTGTAATAATTACAAATATTCATGTCAACTACAAGACAAAAAATAAATACAATAATCAATGGTCCGTGCGGCGTATCTGACGAGCACTAACACTTCCATCAGCACTGACTCCCCCTCTCGTGATCGTCAGGCAGTCCTGCATAATCTTATATAACTCTGTGCCTGCAGTGACTATCCTAAGGTTGAGCACACGCTCCAACCTCTGTGCAATCGTCTCATATCCGTCGTAATCATCCTGTCAAAGTCATTAAAAACATTTATTATAAAATTTAAAATAAATAACAACTCATCAAACATTAAATGCGCAAAGAATCTTACCAAATGTGGAGGGGGTCAAATGCCACTGGAACCTGGGGGCTGGGCAGCTGTATGTAGTCCTCAGGGTCTGCAGCTGGTGCATCTCTCGGCTGGTCACCTGCCTGGGTCGGTATCATGAATGGGTGAGATATGCGGAAAAACCACTCCATGTAATCCACAGATACCTGCCCAGGCACTAGACAAAGCTAACCCGCAGGTAGTAAGTGCTCTGCAAAATGCATCCACCTGTCATCTATATCATCGTGTGACAATTGAGCACTAACAGGCGGCGGAGGGATGCTCTGGATGTAACCAAACTGCCGTACCACTCTCTCCGGTCGAGCTGTGACCACCATAGGACCCCATCTCAGCTGACCCTGGAATGATGAAATCTCCTCAAAGGCCCTAACCCCCCGATGCTCCGTGTACGGCAACCAGGACACATCTGTGACGGTCAAAGCATCACAACGTGCCCTGTAAGGTGCTCCTGTGATTCCCTTCATGTACGCCTTCGACGTCAACCACCGGGAAGCATATGGGGACGTCTCCTGGTATGTATCATCTGTCACGCACTGGTGCACATTAGGGAAGTGCTCATAGATCCAGCACTACATAATAAATGAGGTTACATAACATAAAAACATGTTTAAATCATAATCGAACGTAACATATTAAAAAACACAAAATTTACCTGTAGTAGCGTCAAGTACCCCGCAAGCTGTCGTGTGGTGGTCCTACAAGCCTCATCTAACTGGTCATACATATGAACCAGCGCGGCAACTCCCCAAGCATAACCACCACTCTGAGCGAGGTCTCGGAAAGCGTCAAGGTGAACCACATGCACGTATGTTGCACTCTTATTAGCAAAAAGAATGCAACCGACCAGGTGTAGCAGATAAGCGCGAGCTGCGACAATCCACCGCCGGACCTGACATCTCTTCTCATAAATGTCTCGAACCCATCCTAGTCGTACATATGCCCCACGTGTCAGTGTTGTCTCGACTCTAGCCTCCTCGACAGACACCTCAAGCAACTCTGTTAGCAAAAATCTGGCCTCCTCCATAGAAAGAGCATGGAAACTGTGCAACGCGCCAGCGATGGGCAAATGAAGGAGTGACGACACATCATCCAATGTGATCGTCAACTCTCCTACCGGAAGGTGGAAGGTGCTAATCTCACCGTGCCACCTCTCCACGAATGCGGATATCAGTCCAGGATCGCCAGTAATAACTGAACAATCGATCAGTGGACTTTATCCTGTGGCAGTCACCAGGCCTTCAATCTCAGGCACTGGCCTCCCAATCAGTGTCACTTTCCTCTCATGTGACACTAACTTCAAATCAGGACGTTCCTGATTTGAAGTACAAATTATACAATTATTTAAAAAAAATTAATGACAAACAAATAAATCAACAATGATAAATAATTAACAAATTAAAATATCTGTCCACTCCAAACAGCATGTGCAACATGGTCCGCAAATGATGCCAGCACTGACTGGTCATGTGGCCCACTAGGAAATCCCTCAGTAGCATCATCAACATCTGACCCCTCAGCACCATCAGCACCCTGTACGTCCGCACGCATCTCAGGTGCCTCCGCAGCCAGATCAGGGACATCGTCAGTCATGTCAGCAACGTCCTCAACCATATCACGTCCCTCCGCAGCCATCTGATGAACCCGTTGCCTATGGGCTGAGGTAGTAGGCCTACGCCTCTCGGGAACATCAGCTGCATCATGGTCATCATGTCTATCTCTGCCTACAAGTCTACCTATGGCACAACCTAAACCTCGTGTTCTAGCCATGATCTGCAAATCATGTCGAACACGTATTTTTTTGGTCAAAATATACACAATTTTCTTTATAAAAATAAAACAAGTTTATTTATAAACAAATAAAACTAATTTAAATCAAATTATTTGAAAACATACACAACATAATTTTAAAAAAAAATTAAACAACTTCATTTATAAAAAAAAACACAACTAATGTAAAAAAATTAATTAGTAAACATCCACAACTTAATTTTAAAAAAATTATAAAAAAAACACAACTAAATTATTTAGTAAACATCCACAACTTAATTTAAAAAAAAATAAACAACTTCATTTATAAAAAAAAACACAACTAATATAAAAGTAATTAATTACTAAACACCCACAACTTAATTAAAAAAAAACTTCATTTATAAAAAACCACAACTAATGTAAAAAAAATTAATTAGTAATCATCCACAACTTAATTTTAAAAAAAAATTAAAAAACTTCATTTATAGAAAAAACACAACTCAATTATTTAGTAAACATCCACAACTTAATTTAAAAAAAAATAAACAACTTCATTTATAAAAAAAAACACAACTAATATAAAAATAATTAATTACTAAACATCCACAACTTAATTTAAAAAAAAAACTTTATTTATAAAAAACCACAACTAATGTACAAATAATTAATTATTAAACATCCACAACTTAATTTAAAAAAAATAAACAACTTCATTTATAAAAAAAAATACTTCATTTATAATAAAATAAACAAATTTATTTATAATAAAATAAAAAAGTTTATTTATAGACAAAAAAAACACAACTAATTTCAAAATATATAATTAGTAAACATACACAACTAAAATTATATATAAAAATAAAACAAAAATGGGAAAAAAAATTTCTAAACATACACAACTTAATTTATATCATATATAAAAAATAATTAGTATTTAAAAAAAATTTCCAAATCACACACAACTTTATTTATAAAAATAAACTACTTCATTTATAAAAAAATACATAAGTAATTTAAAATTAAATAATTAGTAAAATACTCAACTAAAATGATATAAAAAATAAACAAAAACAATTAACAAAAATAGCCAACTTAATTTATACAAATAACCAACTTTATTTATAAATAAAATACACTAATTTTTTTTAAAAAAAAACTATTTTTTTAAAAAAAACCTAACTTCCGGAAGAACTACTTCTTCCGGAAACTTTCCAGAAGAAGGGGTCTTTCGAAAAGTGCTTCCGGAAGCACTGAAAGGTCATCCGGAAGAACCCTTCTTCCGAAAATCTTCCGGAAGACCTTGTTCTGGAAGAACCCTAAAAGGATCTTCCGGAAGGCACCACCGTAAGCTCCCCTTCCCCATTTTTTCTGGCGTCTTCTACCCTAAGGTTCCACTAACCTAAGGTTCTTCTAACCTACCCTAAATGCTACAACTATAGTGCATAATAAAAGTAAAGGGAAGGTTAGGGACACCTACCTCAAATGGAAATGTCGTCCAACCGAAACAAGCAGCAGCCGGGCTCGCAGAGAGGAGAAAACGTAAGCTCGCGGAAGAGGGAAGAAAAGCAGAAGCAAGAAGAAGGCGTGAATGATTCCGGGAGAGGAGAGGGAAAACTTTTTAAATGTTTTATTTAACTTTTTTAATGAAGGGCAAAATGGCCCATTCAATAAATTGCTGGGTGCACCTAGCATTTCCCTAATTACTTGGGCCCCATGCTGGACAAACTCATGGGCCGTGGCCTTGCCGAGTCTACTTGCTGATCCAGTTATGAGTGCCACTTTTCCCTCTAACCTGTTGCTATTTGGAACCAAAATGAATGAATGTCAATCATCATGGGGGAAGAAAAAAGAAAAAAGAAAATCGATTGTGTGCAAGATGGAATCATGGGAATAATGGAATGCTCATAAATGATGATGATATGGGCTCTATCTAAAAATAATGCTATCGGCTTCATCTCAACGTCTAAATCAGAAAGCATCGTTTCTTTTTCGCAAAGTTGGAGGATGATGTCGTGGACCAAATTCTCTCTTCGTACAAGATTGATTAAGATTTTGCATATTCCTTAAAGGACTTGAAAAAAGTACGAGCAAAGAGGAAGTATCCTTGGTAATGGGGTTTGCTTTCCAATGTTAAGGTTAAGAAAGTTGATTTACTTTTTTTTTTTTTCCTCTTTTTATATACCAAATGGTATGGAGATTTAAATCTATGATTTATTGTAATTTATTTAAAGGTTTTTTTAATAAAGAGAAGAAAACAATAAAGAAAAATAAAATAAATTTCTCTCATCAATTAAAATTAATTTATACATAGATTAAAATACTCCTTTCCTTTCTATTTATAAGACTTAAATGAAAGATGATATTTTTTTTACAAGACTCAATTCGTATGGTTTCTTATATTTAATTATTTTTATACTAAAATACTCATAATTAACTAGTATATTGATAGACAATTACTATAGTAATTAGATGGGAGAGAACAAAGAATAATCTATACCAAGAAAAAGAAAAGAGAGAGAGAAGAATATTAATGATAAAGATAATTTTAAAAAAATATTATACTTAAGATAAATTTATTATTATCAACTAAATTAATTAATTAATTTTTTTAATTTTGATGAATTATGTAATTGACTCTTAATATAAATGGGGAAGTAAGTTTTTTAAAGAAGTTAAATGAAAGAAAAAATCTACAAATTAAACTTATGCATAAATTATTTTTTTATTTTTGTTATAAGTGTTTATGGTAAAATTTATCCCAACAAGACCCTAACTCACTCCCACTGAATTACAAATTCTGGTTAGAAATGTCATTACCAGGCAGAAAACGACTTTGTGTGTGTATAAAGGGATTGAAATTGTTTTCAAAGTTTTGTACTGTTTTGTTCCATTATTAGTTGGAAAATCTACAAGAATCACTTAAGTGGCTGACACGTTTAAAAATAAAATTGCTCAATTAAATTAAGTTAGCTGTTTATCTTTGGTAGATCTACAGCATGAGAACATATGCAAATTGGAGGCATCTAGCACAATTTGTTCCATGTGCTTCACGGAATTCCGTTCTCAAAGTTTAAATTTATTTATATGTCTCTTTTAACTTCAAGGAACTTAAGTACTTAACTATTAGTATTCTACAGTGTTTTGCTTTTTTATTTGTCAACGCCACTAACTAAAATTGAGTTAAGTAGTGGTTTTAGATTTGTAGCTAGTAACCTTTTTCTGTTTACTTTTTCTCTTTATTTATCTAATCTGCATTGTACATATTAACTGTTAAGAACTGAAGTTGAACAAGACATGTAGTGATTATAGTTTTTACCTTCCTATGTGGTGAAATATCAAAAATGATTTTTGGATATCCCCAATGTTATTCAACACTTGGTGAGAGAAAGAAAAGTATATGATGATAATGTAAAGAAAGAAAATATTAATGGGTGTTTACAAAAATTATACTAAATGTCTAAATATCATTACTTGTGAAATATATATAAATCAAATCAGAAACAAGTTAATTCCAAGAAAATATTAATGGGTGTTTAAAAAAATTCCAAAAACTAAACTAAATGTCTAAATATCATTACTTGTACGAAAGAAAATTGAAAACTTAAGAGAATGGTTTTTTTTCTTCTCTCTAATATAAATAAAAGCATGCTCCACACTAACGTCGTGGAAATTTAGAAAAGTAATCGGAGCCCAGAAAATAATAAAAAAATAGTATAACTCATTATATGCAAGAAGGATTTAGTATATACTGTAATTCAGATTAAACTTTCAGAGGCAAAATTACAATTCAATGTTTTTGAAGGATGAAATTATTTATAAGTTCACAACTTGGTAGGGTGAACTTTTTTTATCAGTAAAAATAGGAAAACTTACAATAACTCATGCATCCTGATTAATTAATTGAGCTAAATAATTAACTTGATAAGGTGAAACTTGTTAGCAAGTTAACATTTTCAAACACACACTTTTAAGATTAAATATATAAGCTGCTACTCTCAAATATCAAATTATGTTTCAATTTCAACTCTTTGCCAAGAATTTGCATATATACTACTATATAATAGCACTCATTAAATGAAGAGCAGGACTTAAACACTAGCAATTATAATAAAGAGCTTTAATGAGACTCACCTTCTTCCACCAACCCTAGTTGCATAGAATCTGCTGCGTTTTTGAAGCAAATCATTATTAAGGGTGATGGTGCGCTTGAACACCCTGCAAAATAATTAACTGAATCTTAATCAAAAGACAAACTTTCAAAATCCCAGTAGCTCCAAGTAATAATTCAACATAGCAAAGGTTGCACAAGAAATTACGAAGACATTGACCAATTATTAAATGATTAAGGTTTGATATTAGAAAGAAAGGAATGTTGAAGATGACAAACCTGGCTAATGTTCTGAGCATGCCGGCGTGAAGATCTGAGGAAAAGAAAACAAGAAGAGGTGTGGAGTGTAGGAGTT
>NC_038255.2:35422641-35443534 GCF_000004515.6 Glycine max | reverse complement strand
AGGAATTAGGGGTGCTTATCGAAAATTTAGTGACAAGTTTATATGTATCTGACATGAAATTTCGTATATGGTTTGTTTTATGAACCTAAACTCAGTTCAATTAATGAATAAAAAAAACTAAGTTAAATTAAGACCCACAACATATGTTCTGAGACAAAATCGGATTAATAAGACTTACAACATAATATATTAAGGTCAATGTTATATATATATATAAATTATAATTTTTGTTTTTATATTTTTAATTATGATTTTTATCCGTTGACCGTTACTTAATCATCTATTGATCTAATATATTAGTGCTGACTGCTGACATGATATTTATGTAAATTGTTTATATGATATTTATGATATAAATGATTAAATAAAGTAAAAAATAAAAAGAGTCTTGATAAAAATTAAACTCATGATCTTTTTATTTTAAAAAAATAATAAATTATTAAAACACTTATTTTGTTTAGCTAATTTTATAAGTACTATTTTACATATATTATTAGTCAATAACAAAAATTTATAAATTAAATAAAATATTTAGTATATATATATATATATATATATATATATATTTCATATTTAATTTTACATGCATTTTTTATTATAATATTTTACTCTAATATAAATTAATAAATTATTATACATAAAAAATTATTCTTATTTTATTATAATTTAAAAATATTATATAAACTGATACATACATTATTTTTAAAAATTATTTTATGTAATTTATACAAATTAGGTAAATTTTAAATAATATTTAAATAATATATAAAATTAAAAAATTATCACTTTTCATAATTAAAATAAAAACTTGTATTATTAATATATAAAAAAATTTACATAACTTTTATAAATTACATAAAATAATTTATATAAATAATTTACATATTAAATTATGTAATTTTTTATTTATATAATTGGTACTAAAACACTTATTTACTAAATAATTTTTTATATTTAAAACAAAAATATTATCATCTAAGTTTCTTAGAAAATTAAATATTAAAATTTTATTAATTTATATAATTAGAATAAAAATATTTTACTTATTAAAATAAAATTATAATTTACATATTAATTGATGCAATTATATTGATTTATACAATTAGAGTAAAAATATTTTGTATATTAAAATCAATTTACAAAATAATTTATATATTAATTTATGAAATTCAATTATAAATTGGTAACATTAAAATAAAATTATGTAAACTATTCAAAATAAAAATTTATAAAATGATATAAAATAAAATTAAAAAAATTATATATTAAATATATTTTTTAATTTATAAAATTTTACAATTTTAAAAAAATAATAACTCTTAACCATTGATAAATACAAAATACGGTATATAAATTTAACTAAACAAAACAAGTGAGTTAGTTATTTATTATCTTATTTTTAAATAAAAGATCATGAATTCAACTCCTATCATGATTATTTCTATTATTCACTCTATTTAATTATTGTCACACAAATATCATATCAATCACCTACATAATTTAATACATAAACTTAATGTTTGACTTTGGATGATCAATTGTAAATTGATAGAAGGAGCAAAATTACTTATCCTAAAAAAATAAGAAAATTAAATATCTTGATTTAAAAATAAGAGGACAAAAATTATAAATTAGCTTGTTTTTTTACATCAATGTTATGTACAATTAAATAATAGAATTGAAGAAATATATAACTACAATTAAATTATATCTCACAATATATGCATTATTTTTGTTCTTATTTATAAGACATTGTTGACTAATTTATGCATATTAAGAAAATTGATTAATTTAAGTATTAGCATTAAATTTATCTTTAATTGTAATATTTTTTTCAAATTTATCCTTAACATTATTGAGAATCTATTCATCTTCTCTAATCCTCATAAGAGAGAGAAAGAAACAATTCAAAGTAGCATTCACTTATGAATCAAGTAAATATGGATATTTTAGTCAAACAAAATAATTAATGCACAAGTCAATTGAAATGAAGTCTTATAAAAAATGACATAAAAATTTTAAAACTATATCTTATAATTAGGGATGAAGGTACTATATTTTAAGATAAACAATATTAAAAATATCATGTTAAACTAACAAGGTCTAACCCATAGGGTTGGTATAATGGTACAAGGTCTTGTTGTATTTACATGTGAGGGAACAATTTGTTTAATGAGAGAATCCGTATTTGATTTCATCTGTATACAAAATTTCTTTGGGATAGTGACATTCATGCACCACAAGCAAGATTAGTTTTTAACTCCATAGACTGAGAAACACTTATAGCCTTTGACATTGGATAGAAAAACTAAACTAACAAGGCGTAGCACAATTGGTAGATAGTTCCTTAGTGTTAGGATTGAATTGTTGACCATATGAATGGAGAAAACTTTGTTGAAAGAGGTAAAACTTACTTTGGTTATCTTTACGCTTTGAAATAAACTCTTCAACTATCAATTGAGAGATGTCTTTAGTGCAAAAAAGACAAAATATTGTTTATTAAATCAATAAATTATATTATGAATACATAATTGTTTAAAAAATTATACTCTTAAAAAATATATGAAACTAAACTAAATTGAACTGAGATAACTCAAAATATAATCGAAATTAAATATCCCTTCGAACATAAACAAATTAGGGAACATTTGTTTCATGGAACTTTTTCCATTCTTAGGGATGTTGTTCCCAAGAATATAAGATGAGAATTTGTGAGTATTTAAAAAAAATGTTTGGTTGCATTTTAATATTCTTGGGAATAGTTTTTCAAAATTTAAAATAATTTAAATAAAAATAGAAGTTGCATGTATATTAGACAATAATTTTCTCATATTTTACTCGTCCCTTCTAATGGGAGTAAAAATGGAGGGAATGATAATGTGAATCAATAATACTTGAGAGTGCTTTTTTAAAACTTGTAACAAACATGAGAATATTACATTCTTACATTCTCATGTGTATACTTTTAATCTGTGAAACAAAAACTCTTAATAATACGAAACAAATCGTCAATACCTAATAGAAAATCCTATCTTTAAGAATCATTATCCAATAATATTTTGGTCTAGACCTCATATATTCTCTTATGGATCATGTTTGAGTTGGTTATAATCGTTATGTACGACAAAGTTTTATCTTTGAGTAACGAATGCAATTGTATATTCAAAATTTGAATCTAAGATATCTAGTTAAAATGGAATTATCTTACATCAGTCAGCATTTGATTGAAATTACCCTTATAAATTAAATTGTAATGTTGGACATGCATTTTCATGGTGAGAGAGATTATCATGAAGAATGAACATGATTTTGGCTGTCATGATCTATCTTATTTAATGATCCTTAAGGAAGATAATGCCCATTAATGAAAGCAACATCTTCCCTTCTTTATTTCCATTATACATAAGAATTTACATGCTTCATTGTCAAATAAGACAATCTCACTACCAAAATCCCAATTCATGCAAGTTATCAAGGGTAAAATTATGCAATCTTTTTCTTCCCCGTTGAATTTGCATATTTGTTTGATCATGTTTACTTTTGTTCAAACTAACTTATATCTTTAAGTATTTGGTTGATTTCACGTTAAAGAATTAATTAGGAGTCCATAGTTAATTTTGGATATATAATATATATATATATATATATATATATATATATATATATATATTTAATTTCATGTTGAAGAAGAATTTAGAATTGATTATGAGTCCAAAATTAATTGTGAAGAACTTCTGCATTGGATCCAAAATTTTGTATTAAATTTTACTCCTAAATTTATTTTATAAAAAAAAATCTATACATAAATCACATCACTTCAAAATTAATTTTTGACAAGATCAATTTTACAAAATCAGTTCCTTTCAAAATTAAGTTTATCTACGTTCATCCGAATACACACTAAGTCAATGGAAATTATACCACAATTTTGTTTTCTTTTCACACCATTTAATGTTGATTGCGATCATCTTAATAAATTAGAGGATGAAGTGTATCAAATTGAAAACAAAAGTCTAAAGTGTTATTCTTTGAAGGCATATACAACGTTATTAGAAAGGTAGTGTCATAAGCCACATATATAAAAGACTCAAACATAAAGGATCAGTACTATGAAATTCTAAGGAAATTAATGCATAAAATTTGAAAGTCTCCTAAAAATACGGAACCATTTTGCTGCAATACAAACGCCAAGCCTGCTAGCATACATTAAGAGTTAAAGACCCATAAGGGAGTTGTTATCAGCACTACCACTTTTGCTAATGATACTATCCAGGTGGGTGCCTTTTAAACATATTTAAAAAAAATTCCTTGGATGGAAACACAAATGTGCAATGGAAACATGATTCTATTGTACAAATGTGCAATAAAATCGTGTTTCCATTGTTGAGTGGGGTTGAAATTTTTTTTTTAACAAAAAGACGATTTCATTGTACAATATATAATGAAATCGTATTTCAATTATTTTTACCCTATGTGTGCAACAGAAATAGGATTCTATTATACACTATATAACAACAAAATCGTATTTTTATTGTTGTCTCCACAACCCTTCCTTCCCTTCCCTGTAACCCTCTCCTATCATACCAAACCAAACCAAACCCTTCCCCGCCTATTAAACCAAACCAATCCAAACCCAAACATCCCCGACCCCTAACCCCCCAACCCTTCCTTCCCCCCTTCCTTACAACCCCCTCGTCTGTTAGGATCCAACCAACAACAACAAAATGCAAAAAACGAGAACGAGTGATTGGATCTAGATGGGGGTGGGGCATGCATTGCGATGTGTAGTTCTCAAATGCATGACACAGTGGTGGAGGAATCTGGATGGAGAAGTCTGGCGCAACATTGATCTTGCGGAGGAAGGTGTCAAAGATGTAGAGGTTGCCGACAGCATCAACGAAGATTAAGTTGTAGGGGAAGGGGCAATGATGATGGCAAAGTTGTTGTGGAGTGAGTTGAGGGAGGCGACGACAACAAACTCAATCAGAAATAAAGGGAAGGGTGGTGCAGTGCCGTTGGAGGCGAAGTTGTTGTGCAATGATCCATTGGAGGTTGGATTTGGATGGGGGAGGGTGGTGTGGCACCATGAAAGTTGATGAACAAATAAGGGGAAGGGGAGGGCGTGTGGGGAAATGGAGCTAAGGGCAATTAGGACGTTTCAAACAATTTGGTAGTGCCATTAGCAATTTGGGTAGTGACAATAGCAATACTATACCCATGACTCTCATCCTCCAACTACCTTGTTAAGACAAAGCTTGGCCAAAGGTTGATTCATAATATATTTTTGTCTTTTCCTATATCCACACCCTTTTTTGCTAAGTACACTCCCCTTCCCTTTTTATAAAAACCAAATTACTTAAATAAACTTTTCCTCTCATACTCTCCTTTTTTGCACAATGACACACTCCTTTTATTATAGTAACAACACATTCCATTTTCTTCCATCACACTCCTTCCCCTCATTCTCTTCCTTAATATCCTTAAATCTCTTGTAGTGGTCTGTCATTATTCCTCCCTTGATCAGTCTCTTATAGGGTGTGTTTGAATGCTAAAAAGATAAGACAAACAGAACAACACTGAACAAGTAGCTGAGTTATAAGATAACTTTTTGTATTGTACGTTGTTTGGTGGTCGATGCAAAGTACAAGTAATTTTGTGTTGTATTTTATTTGAAGTGCTTATGTACTAGACAAAATAATATAAATTTTACCATCAAATCCTAGGTGCATTAGCAACATCGCGGTGCAACAAAGGAGAGGCACCTCCATGGAGGAGGCGCGGCCCCTGACGACACTGGGCACATGGCCTAGCAGCGTGAGGCTGCCATAGGGTCACGGCGATGGTGGCAGAGGCACGGTGGCGTGACGCAGCTTCACTGGAGTTGGCCAAAAGAAAAAAAATACAACGAGAAGGAGGAAGATGATGATGAGAACATTTGAACAAATTAACAATGAAAAGAAAGAAATAATGAGCAAAAAGGAAACAATAACAGTCCATGCGGTCCTCGCCAGCAGTCAAGGTGCCCACACCAGCAGCCAAGGTAGCCTCGTCAGAGGCTAATGTACGGCGTTTGGAGATGGAGGTTTAGAGAATGAGACACATATGAAAAAAGAAAAAAAGTGTGGGATAATGAATTGTCAGAAAATAGGAATAATATTGTATTTTTACTTTTGTTAGACATTAGACAAAAAGTTGTACTGAGGTTTGATGAGTTACAAGTTTTTGGGTATTTGTCTAGTCCATCCTTTTTTATTTTGTACTGTCCGTCAATCATTTTTTAAATAAACATTGGACATATATTTTTGTGTTGTTCAATCCCTTATTTTTTAGCGAATCAAACGCACCCCAATGTTAGTTTTTTCATCCACCAAACTCCAAGTTACAACATCAAAGTACCTCTTAGAGTCATCCAAATTAAAGGACCAAAGTCAATTATATGTTTTCTTCACTATTATGCAAATTTTCCTTTAATGGCCATAGTATGTTGCTTGATTATTTTATTTTTTTCATTTTGCATTTTTTTAACATTTTGAAAAGTATTTTCTAGAATATAAAACAATATACTTGAATGTACTCACCAAAATGTTAAAAAAAGTAAAATTGTTTCAAAAAGTACTTTTTAGGAACACAATTTTAATTTTTAACATTCTAAAAAGTATTTTCCAAAACATAAAATAGTATTCCAGTATATTATGGAAAATACTTCTTAAAATGTTAAAAAGAATACATTATTCTAAAAAATACATCTGGAATAATAATTTTGTATCAATTTTAGGGTATAAAGAAAATATATGATAATAAAAAATAGAAAAATAAATAAATGGAAACGTACTTGGCAAAAAAGGAAAGCAAATATATCAGCATAGGCCTATATTTCATATTTTCCTTGTGAATTGGTTCAATGCTTCTATTGAGAAAAAAAAATCAGTATACTTAATATGACCGTATGACTCTTAAAAAAAAAGCACTTATGAAACTAATAAATAATGAAGTACGATTAAACAATTATTGTTTTTATAGGTATATTAAAGACATATTAAGTGATTCGACACAGTGATTAATATGTTAAAGTTAAAGTTGAATCATTCAGATAATACTTAATAATTTTTGGTCAAATCTTACTTACATCCCGGTCGAACCCCGGATTAGTCAAGATCTTTTTCGTAATAAACTAAAGGTTAAGAAAAAAAATACTACTCTCCTTATTTCCTTATTTCTTTTATATATATTAGTAGAAACACAGACATTGCTATTTCTGTGTGTCCATATTTCTATTACACTAAAATTAATATTTAATTTTTTTCTTATTATGCATTATTGCTTATATTAATTTTAGTTTAGCTGTTTTCTAAAAACATGTTTATTCATATGAATTTTTTCATTATTCCTGGTCGTATTTATGAGAGTATGGTAAGTTCAAAATTAATAAAGATGAACATGTGTTCTTATATATACATTATATAAGGGGATACCTTCACCTCTCTCACCATCTCAAAATTAGCTTCAACCATATTAAAATATTTGAAAAAAATAATTAGTGAAATTACTCCTTCCTTTTTTATAATAACATTCATTGTATTGACAATGTTGTCATTTCATTGACATCGATATCAATTCAGCCTAATTTTTTTTACTATACTTATAGATTACCAAAATAGTTAAGCTACTAAAATAATTGGTGTAGATAAATATACATGTTAAAACTACACTATATTGAAAAAGTTTTAATTTATAGAAGTTACCTATGCATATTGATTATGTTTATCTGACAACTTTTTGGTGATATATCTTGAATGCGACAATTTAAGGAATGAATTGAGAAACATTTACTTGAAGTGAAATTTGAAAAATAACTTCTTTTTTTTCTTCTGCAAATGGCAATCTAATGGATAATATGAATTTTACATATTATTTTCCTTTCATATATGCAATGTCTTGTACTCCTTTCTTAGATATTGATCAACATAATAATTTTGTCGCAACACCTTTGTATTCTATCAAATAGAGATTTTATAGGATTTTTCACACCCAATGCATACATAAACCACCTACATTGCACATTGAAGCACATGATGCAAGGACAAATATAATTAATGAAGATAAAGTTTTCATAAAAAGTAAATAAGATACAAATTTATGCTATTGTATTTTTATTTTGCTAAAATTGATTTTTTTATATAGAAAGTTATAGATCCTAAGAAACAAATTAATCATTGGTATTTGATTAAAGACAACTGATTCATCATTAACTTATTCGACAATGTATACAGGAATTGTCATTTATACAATGTACATAGAAGTCTAGAATAAAATGGTTTTACAAGTCTAATGTACTTTAGTAGGAAGGTTTATAGCATGGCTGAGCACCAGGGACCTAGGGACCTATAGACTTGGTAAGCATTATGAGGTGATATTTGTCCCATTATGAGGTGATATTTGTCCCGCTACATAAAAATTGCAACAAGTAAATATTCAAAAATATAAATAATAATTGTATTTTAAAAAAAGCATGTGGGAGGTTATCTATTGAATAGAAAATGGGATAGTGTACCGTTACTCAAATAATAGTTAAAGGGTAAATAAAATAGAGAATAAACATTTACTAATATTGGAGAATAAAATAGAGAATAAACATTTACTAATATTGGAGAGTAATTATATTTTGAAAGGTAAAATGTTATATATTGTACCAACCATAAATAATGTTTATGCAAATCAATAATCAACCAATAATTTTTTTAAAAAAATCTTCATAAAAAACCATTTAAATTTTGATATTTTACCACTATTTCAAAAATAATTTATAGAAAATAAAAAATACAAAAGAAAAGGAATGAAAAAGAAATAAGATTTTTTATGTAACCGAAAAATGTTAATATGAAATTGAAAACTTAATATATATGTAGATGTAGGAAAACACATGTAGGAAAACACATAAAAAGATAGGATTCTAGTTTTTACTTACTTTCATATACTCCTTCCTCATTTGTCTAGTTCAAGAGACATTTCGACCAAATCGTTCTTAGCATCGTGTCTCAACACAGCATCACCAGGAGCATTTATTCTCAACCCACCATTGCCACACTCGCCTTTTGAATTTACTCTCCCTTCCAAGTCTTGACCTTTACCTTCAACATTAACAGATATATCAGGCAAAGAAAAATCCTTAATAGTTTTCCACATAGGAACATCATTAACTGAATTATTATTCACAACATCACTGTTTAAACTTAAATTCTCCTTACCTTCACACCCCTTAGTCATGTTCTTTGCATCGGAATGTTGGCACTGGCGAAGTCTTTTTTACATTGCAAAGTAATGCTTTCGGATACTTTCAGCTTTCCTCTTCTTCCCACCACCGCCACCTTCGTTGCTCCCCACAGCTCTTTCGTACTTTGCGACCGCCAAATTCACCATCACGGCAAGAACTATGGCAGAAACATTTGGGTTGTACAACAACGCTTGCCATCAATCTTGCAATTTGGTAACAGAAAGCCTCCATGAGAACCGAACTGCTCCTTTCGCCAGCGATTCCAACAACGCTCTGCCCTTTCACAACAACACAATCAACCATTTCCTCCTCTCCAAAGACCATCACTATAGTTATAAAATGGAAGGAGAAAGTGTGAAGCACTATTTGAAGAGAGAGGAAAATGAAAGAGTGAAGAGAAGTTAGTAGGTGGTGTAGTTTTAGTTGAGAGGTAAAACAACAAATGGAATGGGTAACCCAAATTTTATATTCCTCATTTGCATATGATTATTGTTATTTTTGGTTAAATCATGCAAAGACGGTTGGTGGTTACTAAGGATTAAATGATTTAGAAAAAATTGAGACAAAAATCAGTTGTTGAGATGAATATCCCCTTTATATATATATATATATATATATATATATATATATATATATATATATATATATATATTATAAATTACTAGGTAGCATTCATGTGCTAAGAAAATTTGGTGGAATTTTTTTTATTAAATAAAAAATTATATTGATACTCTCCTAACATCCTAACATGCATATCTTTTTGCAACTTTTCCTAAAGTCACGTCTTCCACTAAATTTCTCTAACTATCAATTTATTTGATGCTATTTTTTTCAAATGTTTCTTTTACCAGATTTTGTAACTCTTTTTTTAAATTTGAACATTTCTCTCTTTCATCAATAATTTCAATTCCTTATTTCAATTTACTTTTTAAAGTTAATATTAAAGTTATTTAAAACTTCATTTTACTTTCTAGAATGATATATTTAATTACAAAACATTCAAAATTAGTTGTTAACTTGTCATTGATATTAAAATTTGTAAAAGAAATCATAATATCATTGACAAATACTTTATAATTATTCACAATTGTTATACAATTTATTTTTATTATATATATATATATATATATATATATATATATATATATATATGACAACCCTTTCATTGTCTTCTTCTTTCTTTATATTTTGTATAGTTTATCCATATTCTATAATCTTTTTTTAAAAAAAATATTATAGTCTCTAATTTCTTAGGCATACATTATCTCTTTTTTCATATTTCTTTCAATGTGTTGTATAATTTATTGTGATATATTATTATTTCTTTTTATAGTCTTTCTTTCTATTGACTATATAAAATTATAGTATCTAATTTTATAGTCTCTAATTTATTGAGATATATTAGTATTTCTTTTTTAAAAATTTCTATCTATTGACTATATAAATGAGGTAGTGAAAATTTGAATAAGTTCGTACATTACATGGACTAAAACACTAGTAATTGAAATATAATAAATCACACTAGAAAGGGATTGAAAAATGTGTTAGTCAAAATCTAAAACATTTTCATAGTGGAAGAAGTTGTAATCATGGTTGTTAAAATCGCGCTTTAACACGTGAAATCGTACGATTTTATGATTCCACCAAGGGTCGGCGAGTTGAATCAGAAGTAGAATCGAAATCGGAGTAGACTTGTCCGATTTAGCGCAAACTCGGGCGAGTTTAGGTAGACTCGTGAGTCTGCGATGAGTCCGCGGGTTTACGAAATTTTTGAACGGCGTCGTTTTGAAGTTAAGCTACTCCCTTACTCAAGAGTCGCGACTCCGTGCTGTGCTGAAGTTGAGCTACTCACCGCTGTTGTTCTGCTTTGAAAGCACTCAGTCACATCGTCATCGCTAACCCTCAGTCACGATCCTCGTCGTCGCTGCCTCGCTAGTCCTCACTCGCGCTCCAAGTTTTGCTTCACGTCACGACGCTAAGGTAATTTCTCCTCTGAGTCCTCTCCTTTCATGACCTCACTCTGCAACTACAAGGCTTCTCATGAGTTGTTAGATGCCTTTGGTTGATTGTGCATTTTCCACTGTGAGGTCTTGGGTTTTTAGTTTTTTTACTGTTGACCTAACAATGAGCATTTTAGTGATTTTTGTGTGATTCGATTTTAATTGTGCATCTTTGTTGATTGTGTGATTTGATTTTAATTGTGCATCTTCCACTGGTTGATTGTGCTCGCAACACCAATGACTATCATCATTCATTTTGCTGGACATGCTGCTTCGAAAAGAATGCAGAACATCTCTAGTTTCAGCTCACTTGTATTTTTATTTTACTTTGGCAATTTTGAATGACCTTTATGCATGGCAGTTCTTTTACTATAAATAAGCCAAAGTATGCAGAACATCTCTGTTTGAATAGTCGAGAGCATCATTGTAGGGAAAGAATAAGCAACACAGCCAAAAAAAAGTAAAACTTAATATTGTTTGCAAACCTTTAGCTCTTCCATATCACTTAGACTAGTACGAGGGAGACCCTTCCACATTGAATCCATTATTGTACATTGAGTTCAATTCTTATAGATACATTGAATTCATACCCTCCCACATAGTTCAATTCTTTATGTATAATATTGTTTGCAATGCTTTCGCTATCAACATAGTTTCGCTACATTGCCCACAAGCTCAAATACTCCTTCTCCTTCAACTGGAAGGTTCTTCTTCCCTTCCTTTACTCTCTCACCCTTTTTTCTTCTTTAAATTTTACTATTTATGGGTTGGTTTTTTATTATAATTTTATTCTTCCTGTTAATTGTCAATGGTAGTAATTTATATTTGTTGTAAAGTTTTCCTACTTTTAGTTTGTGCGATTCCTGCTTAATAAAAGAAAAGTAGAAAGTGGTGTGCTTGTATGTTACCCTTGTTTATTATTTGGTGGAGAAATTTCATTTGTGGGAATATCTGGATTTTCTGAAGAAGGAAAGAGATTAGAAGTGAAATTTAAATTTTCTTGGCTGTCAAATGCTATGGTGTTCTGTATAGTGTGTTCGTAATGTTTTAAGTCTAGTGGCAGATCATGCTCGATGGTCGTGTTAAAGGATTTTGGAACTGTTTGTAACAGAAAAGATTTGGAATGAAATGTGATGCCTCTTATTGATTCTCAATTTGATATATATACAGGTTGTTTACAAACAGCTCTAACATTTCAAAATTAGTTTCCTCAATTTATGATATTTACTCCTAAACCTGATCAGGAGTTGAAACACCATTGATTGGATCAGCAAATTCAGCCACAAGTTCATCAGATACCTAAATATAACCACAATCCACATTGAATTTTAAAAAAATAAACTAGGAGTAGGTACTACATTTGAGGAATTCAAACCAGAATTTTTTTGACAAGTTGAATTACAAAGAAAGACATGAAACACACATTTTCACTAGTGGTTTTTTTTTTTTCAGTTTTAGAATATCTATCTTCAGAAAACATTTCCTTACAATACAACTTGTTGGAAACTGTTAAATATTTTAGGATGTTTCATTTTATAATTTTATGGTTATTGCTCTTACATGAAATCTCTCTCTGAATTATTATATAAAGTGCTTGGGTGCTTCCTAACTGAAGCATTATATTACAGGTAGTGTTCATTTGCTAAAGCCTACAAGAAAATATATGAAAATGAAACCATGTAAGAATGTATGATGCACACATAACATCAGTTCCTAACCTACATAGTTCTAAATAGCACATAGTTTCATTTTTTAAGTGTTTTTATTTTAAGAACTTATGTTTTGTATCGTATGAATTTATGTTAGATTGAGTGAGGATTGTGGACTATGTTAGTTTATTGAATTATTGTTAAAGTTTATTATTTTCATTTATATTAGGATTGAAATATTTACTTATGATTTTATATAAAAGAATATTAATATATTTTTTCATTTGAGTAAACTCTTACGATTCGAGTTTACGGAGCCTCCATGATTTTACGTAAAATCGTGAGTCTGCCAATCTTGGTTGTAAGAAATAAGTTTATAAAAACCTCTGTCTAGTGACAAAGGTGGACTGTTGTCCCATGAGATGCAAAACTTGTCTTTTAGTAAAAACCTTGTGTGCAGAGTGTGACCGTAATGGATAATGAAATACTTTAATAAGCTAATGAAAAGCAGTAAAAATACTTTGTTTTATATTGGTTCACTCAACCTGAGCTACTTTCAATTCTTCTTTACCAACAAGTAAAAGGTTCCGCTAATCAACCTTGATTTCTATCAATTCAATACTTCGTCTTGAGTTCTTTATTTGTTTTCGTACTTAATGTTTTTATTTGATTGATCATCTTATAGATGAATTCAGGAATTGACTTGTGATTTGACGACTTTTGTTAAAACCCAAACATGAATCAAGTACTTAATTGAGATTATTTTTAGGGATAGAATAATCTTGGTTAAGTCTCGCTACTTCTTGACCATTAATGTTGATTGCTTGTGTTGGTATGTCCAAGGGATTGGATATCGGATAAGAAGTTTAGAATCTGCAATCATGCGGGAGTTGGGAAAGAATATATTAGTGAATTAGGGATGAGTAAGGGAGATGAGTAGAGAATTGTGAAGTTACAGTAGATCGAGTGAATTGTAAGTCCAAACTTAGACATTTATTCATCAAGATCAACATCACCATCCAATTATAGTATTTCTATCTTTACTTAATTATTTTACTGTTGTTTCATTGTTATTGCAATTTATTTTGTTATTTATTTCATGACAATCACAAAACAAAAGTACTTCTTAGTTAAATAATTACATGAAATGTCTCATTTGTTTCTTTGGGAGACGATCTAGACGTACTACTACGAAAAACACCTTCTACGTCAGTTAACTTACGCATTTTATGTCGATCATTGACCGTCATCATAGGCAATGTCATAGAAATTCTTCACTTTCTACGACAGTTCCATAGAAAACCGTCTTAAAAAAAGATATTATTCTAAGATAATTCTTAACTAAAAATCGTCTTAGAATGATACCTTTCTAAGACGGTTCCTAGTTAAAAAACCATCTCAGAATGGTAGACTTTCCAAGACAGTTTTTCAAAGAACCGTCTTAGAATGTATTTTTAAATATATATATATATTGAGGATTCTAAAATGATTTTTCCAAAAAATCATCTTTAAATGTAGATATTCTAAGACAGTTTTCTGAAAAATCGTATTATAATGTTTTATTTTAAAAAAAATAAAAATATTTTGAAGATTGTAAGATGGTTTTTCAGATAACTGTCTTAGAATGTATTTTTTTAAAAAAATTAAAAATTTCATATACATTTCTTACAATCGATCTCAGATTTCTATTCCTAGCTACATATATTTTTTTTTTCTAGTGAAAATGTTTAATGTATTATTTTTTATGCAAAAAAAAAAAATCCATCAAACAAACTACTTGCATGACATAATGCCCTATGTAGGTTCCTATAATAGTATAATTTTAACCCGATGCAAGAAAAGCAATTCCAAATAGTTTTGAGCTCCATTTTCCCAAGACATTTTGAGTATGGTATATGTCAGATATATCAGCTACGATTTTATAAGCATGCATGCAAAGAAAGTATCCAAAGGCAAACAACATTAAGACATTACATGAATCAGAGATAAATCTTGAAAGGGAAAAAATTAAGCATGCATGCAAAAAGTTAAATACTTACTCTAATTCCCAGAACTGATTGTGGTGCTTTCCTAGAGAGCACTAGTGTTGAGTGCAAAAGGAGATTGTGCATGATAATTTCATCACACATCTTATATCTTAGACTTAGACATTAATTTTTTTCATGGCTACTAAGATAAAAAAATATGCAATAACAAAAGTCCAAACTTATCCAAAATAAAATGTAGCAGCAATATATAATTTTTTTAATCATTCAAGCGTATCACTTATAAACATTACAATGTAACTCTCAGACTTATGATAATCATTAGGTCTCATTAAATAATATACATATGTGATACCCAAGAACAAATGCTACATAATTTAAGTTGAGTAAGAAGTGAATTTAGCTAAATGTGAAGAAAATCAACCATACATACCACACTGAGAGTTGTTGTTCCAAGGAGCAATAAGTACAACTTTCCCTACCGTAAGAATCAAGCATTCAGTATAAATTCATTTACCCAACAATTAAAGTAGAAGATGCCCAAGAATAGATCCAGATCCTCGTACAACATTTGCTGCAAAGACAATATGAATAAAACTAAATAAGGCTAAAGGTCACAAAATCAATATTAAAATCATGACATGTTGCAGGTCTTGCTCCTTATTTGTACACCAGTCAACCAATACTTACAAAAGTAATTATGAGTATATGATTTATAGGATGCTATACAATATCAAGACCTAATGCTCCCATTTGTAATTATAATTACGTCAACTACTAATACTATTAGTTTAAGGCCAAGTCCTTAAACACCAACACTAATAACCATATTAAAAAATAATAATAATATGAGAAATTAGAAGGGTGTTTTGAACAATGATGATTTGGAAATTAGTTTCTAGAAAGAGGTATTTTTAGAAGAAAAGATTATGAAAAAACTAAAGGGTATCTTTAGCAATTAATTGAGGTGTATTTAGAAATAGCCTCCCGCTTATGGTTATTATCCCAAACATAATATAAATTGGATCGGGACACCAAAGCTTGGGCATTATATAAAGACTGGTCATGATCCATTGAGGACAATTATCTCCATAAAAGTAAATTGTGAATCAAAAGACAAAGGCTTGTTTACGAAATTTGAATAAAAAAATATCATGATTAACATGGAAAAGTGGCTTCCAATTATCAAAACGTGCAAAGTGTATATTAATTAAAAAAGCTCACGAGTTCTGAAATAATAATAATATGATGTAGACTCGAGTACTAATAAACTTTAACTATTACTATATTCGCGAGTTTGGCTTCTCTGTTGCCCTACTGCCCCTGCAACAACATCCTAACCTTTTATTATTAACTATAACTATAAATATATTCTTGCAACAACTTTAAGTATTATAATGGGGATTATATATAATTAACTATAATGGCACATAATTTAGTTACTGCACTCAATAAAAAGATAGCAATAAAAAATAAATATGATAAGGGGTTTGACTTGATAAATAGGAGACAAAACTAAAAAATCAATTGATCCAACATTTATGCTCTTAAGAGTAGCAGTAGTAAACAGTTATGACTAGTTGTTTTCCTATATTCAGCATTTTTATGTTCCCTACCTCTAGCTTACAGCAGCCGTTGTGGTCTAGCTTCCTGCACATCCCATTATTATGGCAGGATGCGTTGTATAATAAATAAAAATAATAAAGTTAAAAACAATTGATATCCATTTAACACACCTTTGCAAACATTTCCAAGCTCTTAATGATTTCAGAAGCAAAGAGATCCCATGTTTCTTGTATATAACTCAATAAATCTGAAAGTTGATAGCTTGCAACTTGTAATTTTCAATTAGCTAACGTCTTGTTTGGATCCATAGTTTGAATAAATATTCTTTTGCCCTAAAAAAAATAGATATTATTCCCACAAGATAATTTTTTTAATAAGATGAATATGAATAATTGTAAAAGATAAAAAAAGAATAAATTGATATTAATTTTACCTACTTATCCATTTAAAATTTTACTGTTTTTAATTTTTTATTATCATTTTTAATAAAGCTAATATAATTTTTGTTTTGATAAAATATTAGACGATTTTTTGTCCCAAAAAAATATTTGAATCCTCCACTTGTGCCAAACCAAAGAATCTCCTGCTAATAACAAGTTTTAATCAGCTAAAGTAATTTGTTTGTGTTATAAGATAACCTTTTGTCTTAAATGAAGAAAATGCCCAGTTCTTCAAATAGTTATGCTCTTACCTCAGCATTAGCATGATCACTAGTTAGTCAAGATCTACAAGTTGTTTTGTCTGGCTACAACTCTCTTCATCTCCTTTGCACCACTGAGTTTGGGGGAAATTGGCCCATTGAAAATGAAAAATATTTTCAAGATAAAGCATAAGAAAAGTACCTTCTTCTTTACCCAACAATTTCACCAATCTTATAAAGGGCCTATTTGGATATAAGCTAGAAGTGCTTTTGAGAGTTCCTCTCCTGAAAATATAGAGCTTTTTCTAGTGGAGAAGTCCTCAAGAGCACTTCTAGCCTTGTACCCAAATAGGTTTAAAGACTTCCTAATTTGTAAATGAGTTGAATTAATAACTTAAAAAATTGGACCTTACATTTTTTGTAGTTGTACTAAAAGCTTCCTTGTGGGCCATTTCAGGATTTTCAACCTTTGGCCTTTTAATCTCCTCCCTGTAGTAAACTAATCCTCATGTTAAAATTCAAAAAAGTTTAACCAGTTCTATACAAACTTGTTTATTGAATCATTACTTGATGAAGCAGTTATAAGTTGATGGTGTTCGTTGTCTCTTCTCTGTGGTTGTATACAATCCATGCATATAAAAAATCATGAGGAAGTTGTATGAGTGGACAAAACTTGCTTCAAACTCAATAATAACTCATATCATTCTTAAAGTAACTATTGCCTTACATACGTTTATTCACAACATGATGACTCATTTGAATTATATCTTCTTCTTCACAATGAGAATAGGTCATCATGGACACACTGTGGTTGTTCAAAGTCTTGTTAGCATCTTCTTCTGGACTACTTTCTTTTGGCTGGACAACGGAGACAATCACAAATGCATTTTGAGTTAAAAATCCAATAAATGATAAAAATTGTTTTTTTAGTAGTGACTTTGTCACTATTGTTAAGTTTTTTTAGTTAAACTGAAATTAATTATTGATGAATGAAATCTTTATATAAATTAAATTATTGGGTTAAGAATGAATGCATTTATAAAAATTGTGACAACTAAAAATGATGTTTACTTGATGAAGCATCTCTTTCCTTTTTGAAATCAAATAGGAAGTTTAAAATGAAGAAGAACAAGAGAGGATCATGTAGGGTAACTCAGTTATAAGAAGGATCCCATAATGCAAAAGAAAGTACTAGAAACCCCATGTATGTTTGTTCTATGTTCCTGTAGCTCACTGCAAAAAAGAACAAGAGAGGCACTGGAATCAAACAAAGTTGTATTGGCAGCAATGAATCAACACAAGAGGAAAAGAGGGAAGAAGAATATAGATTTTAGTTTTAGTGGAGCAACTCATGGTGACAGAGAAGATGAGAGCTAGGGCTTTGAAATTTTGTCTAAGCACAAAAACTGATTAGTGCTAATTCTGTGTTTCTTTTTAAACGTTGAATAACATATTTACACAAGTATTTGATCCATTTATACTATAATATCTCCTAGTTTCTTCCTTATAGCCTATGTTTTCCTAAAATAAAAGCTTGTTTTTCAAGATATAGATCATATTTGTAAGAGATTTAGTTAGTTATATGTCCACTTAGAAAATACATAGTCCAGAAATTCTGCCCACCTTTAATAGGCTACTAGTTGTGTATAGGAGAGGCAAATTTAAGCTAATCTTAAGGTGCAAACAACCATACAAATAATTGGAGTCATGCATTTTCTTTTATGGTCTATATGAAATTCTTGGGTTCTGTATGAATATGATTCTCACCTTCACAATACTAACTTCTATTAAGAACTAATACATCACATATACTAGAAATTACACTAATCAGATAACAACATTTGAAAACTAACTATTTTTCTCGTTATAGCATTTTTACAAACACCTTGCAGGCTTATTTATACTTTGGCAACTTTATCTTGTTCCAGAATGTTCACACAGTGCTTCTAGAATTTTTTAGTTTAATCCTCAATAGAATAGTATACTTTGTAGTTTTACCTCACACAGTGCATGCAAAAATGCTATTGTTTCATAGTTCCAGTTAGTCATGGGTTATGAAGGAAAACAAAATTCATAGGAGAGAAAATGAAAGAAGCAATAATCAAAAGCTTGGTGGTTTAATAGCCTTACCTCAGAAGTCAGAACCTTTCAAGCATTATTCTTCCTCTCATTAACTCTCTTGCTTGGTACAGTGTGGTGTTTTTTCGCTCAGATCTTATGTTTTTTCCTCTTTCAAATAGCCCCAAGCACACATGTGATTTTTATTTACCACAAAGTTACTGATTCTTGATGGCACACATTCATCGTTGAGGTCGATTCCGGCGATGGTGCAGATCTTATAGTTGTTTGGCATCAGAGCGCAGAAAACATAGGAATCTGAGAGACAAAGGGAAAGAGAGAGTGAGTATGGTTTGTTTCTAGCCAGGGCCTTTGGAACTATGTGAGGCATGAATGTCAAAAGAAAAAGAGAGAGAGTGACGTGACAAAGAAGTCGAGGTGACGAAGAAGGAACGTGAGAATAAGAGAGAGAGGGCCAATACCCTGTCGGATACAAGAGAGAAGGAAAGCGAGAAACTAAAAAAAGTAACCATTCAAAGACGGTTTTGTGAAAACTGTCTTTGTTTTGAAGTATTCAAAGACGATTTCATGAAAACCGTCATGGAAATGTTCGTTATACAAACAAAGACGGTTTTTTAACGACCATTGTAGATATTGCATCGTAGAAAAGAGTTTTTTTAGTAGCAACGATAGTTCAATTACTACATCTTGATTGGGTTACACTTCGTCTATAAGTTGAATCTAACGTGAAATAAAACTCTAACATATTGTATAAGTAAACATGATTTTATCAACTAATCACTAGTTCATGTGTAATTTAAGTCAATTAATTATTTGTTACACTATCTCAGAATACATTCAAAACGCTTAAGAACAACCTCAAAACAATTTTTGTTGTAAGCAAAGCACACGACCAAAATGTTGGTTTTTGTTATTTGAATAAGTTTTCTTAAATTTAAAAATACTAGCATTAATGGAATTTTAATGATCACTAGAAACGTTACGATACAATAACAAAAATTAACAACTATTATCATTCATTCAATCATAGCCATTGGTTTCTAACACAATCAACTTTTTCAAAAGTGTCCAACTCCACTTTTTCTACACCATGACCAAAGTTTAAAGTTGGAGACCATTCTCATAACAACAAAAAATAAACATGAAATCAAAATACATGTTCTTTACCCATTTCTTTCATAAGAAGTCAAACATCACACAACCTAACCAAAAGACCTCATTACACATGAATTTCAAATATATCAACCATCATTCAACCTACCCAAAATACTTAAAACGAACTCAATGCTTCCTTGTTGTGGTGCCACCAAATTGTTTCATTTGTCTTGTAAAGACAACAATCATTATCTCCATTTCAAACTTTTTGTCAAATTTTTTTTGCAACTCTTCTTCAATAGAGTTCACTTTCAGATGATACTCCTCTTCAATTGCCTAAAGCTTATAGTAGTTGAAATCACAGATTTTTTTATCACATCAAGACAAACATTCTTTAAATTAAAGTGGCAACCATGTCCTATTTTGCATCACACACAATGGTTGATTGGTTGCATACTTGTCCAAGGCTACATGACTTCCAACTTTAGCAGGAATAAGTGTTTCATAATATTTATAATATTTCACACTAGCATTGGCTTTCACATCATGCAACAAGCTATGTAGGTTGTGGATTTTTCAACATGATGCAAAGATGGATAAAAGTGTCA